>NW_010395769.1:0-845 GCF_000710305.1 Buceros rhinoceros silvestris | reverse complement strand
CCCCCCCGCCCCCGATGTCTACATCAAGACTGAAATATAGAAGAGCAGAGATTCAATGCAAAGAATTCATCCCTCCTTGGGATTAAACTCGGTGAAAATAAATTGTTTTCTTACATTTAAAAAGCACTTTCATCAAAAAGTTTATTCTTTTTCTATACTTTCTCTGGGGAAGTGTCATTAGCTCCAGGAATGGACTTTCCACCCTGCCATAAAAAACCTACCATATTTACCTCACTTATGTTTTCCAGACACTCATCACTATAAATACGTTAAGAGTTTGGCAGCCGAAGTGCATGTTGGATCTGTGTACAGAGACTGCATTTCACTCCCTCACACGTTCTCTAAGGAGGAATCCAAGCAGAACCATCAAGACCATCCCACTGTAAGGTCCTCCCTCTTTGGCTTGAACTAGCTTTGGTAAAACCTGTGTTGTACCATCTTTAATTTTCATGGTTTTTTCCTATGCTTTAATAGCTCTTCCAGCTTTGCTCTAAAGCTTACTTCTGAACAAGGTCAGATTTAAACCTTGTGGTTGCTGGGGCTGCTTTTTCTTCTTTTCTCAGAAAGAATACGACAATTACTATTCTTATATACACTTCCTCACAAGTTTGGGGACTGGCTGGAAAGAAAATTAAGACAAAAAAAAGAGAAGAGAAAGTGGAGACAGGAAACGAAGTCTGGGACAGCACCGGCTACGAAGGTGCTATGACGAAGCTATGTAGAAAATGCCACTCTTTGGACTGCGGAAGAAGCACATGGAACGCTCTCGAGAGAAAAATAAAACTCCGAACGACCCACCGCCACCCCAGCCCGGCTGCTGCCCCACCGCCACCCCAACGCGTGTG
>NW_010395768.1:27517-46954 GCF_000710305.1 Buceros rhinoceros silvestris | reverse complement strand
TGGGGGGGTGGGGGGGTGCGTGGAGAGTGTATTTATCTGTATATACCAATTTATGATTTGTTAACACCTCTCTCTCTCTTATCTCTTATCATTAGTCCTGTTTAGCTTTAAATGATTGATTTCAGGTTTTAATTGCTTTTAGCATTAAGCCACTTTTGTTCCACCCGTTTAGTCTAAAATCTGTGTTTCACTTGTTTTCTTTTCCTAAACTCACTGGCTTCCTTTGTTTGCCTGAACAAGCCCTAACAAACCATTTAAACTCTTTCGTGTAACCCTCCGATGGGTTCACATGCTCCCCGAGGCTACAGAAAGAAGCAAAAGAAAAAAAACCCTTTTGGAAATTTCAGCTTCCTAATTTCAAACTGCGACAGCTTCTTGGATCTGTTGTAGTTTCCATGTAGATTCCAAATAAATAGGAGTTATTACTTTTGGAGTGACCTACGTATTATAGCCATAAGTTTTATATTGCAGAAACTTGAGAAAGTTCTTTAGCAAAAATAAGTGTATGATGCAATTAAGAATTTGTGTCTAACTGTAAAATCAACACGTATTCTGTAATTAAGCAATGATGACTAAAAGTGCACTTCAGCATAGTTACAAGATGAAATGAGAAATGTCATAGGACAGAAGGTTAATAGAAGAGGGGGGTTTGTTTGGTTTTGGTGGGGGCTTTTTGTCCTTGTGTGACTTGTTTTAATATGCTACCCTTGGGTCTTGTTTTATGTTTATCCCAGAACAAACAAGGTTTAGCCAGAAATTGGCAAAGTCCAAGAAATCAAAGGAAGCACAACCTCTCCCCCCCACAGGCTGTTAATCTGTGAGTTTCCCTGTCACTCTGTTACAGTTCAAAACTGGGTTACCCAGGCTTTATCAAGTCTCTGGAAATAAACTTATGTGTTATGGATATATGGATATACAGAATATGGAAAAAATCAGATCAATTATAATTTCTTTCAGATGGAAAACTCTCTGGAAAAATAAAAAAAGGAAAATGGGTTCATATTCAGTTTTCATACTATATTATGTTTAGGTGCTTTTTCCAGTATTTCAGTTTGCACCACTTGTCCTGTCAGTGGATACCATCAAATAGAAACATGCTCCATCATCCTTATTGGCTCTTCCCAAATCAGGTATTTGTACACATTTATTAGATCCCCACAAGCTTTGTCATCTCTAGGCTGAACAATTGCAGGGCTCTCAGCCTCTCCTTGTATGTCACATGACCCAGTCCCATTGTTGTCTTAATTTTCCTCTACTGGACTCATTCCATCATATCCACAGCACTCCAGAATGTGGTCTCACTGGTGCTGAGTGAAGAGAATAATCATCTCCCTCCATCTGCTAGTCACATTCTTCTTAATGCAGCTCTGGATAATACTGGCTTTTTTTATTGCGAGAACATAGTACTGGCTCGCTTCTGTCATCCCAAGAGTTTTTGTCTGTGAAAGACCATGTAGGCTTCAAATTCTTCCTATTTGTTTCCCATGCTTAATGGTCTAGTGTACAAGCAGTTCAGAGAGGCACCCAGTCATGCTGATTTCACTGAATAAATGGGATAATTTTCCCCATAATTCTGCCATCTCAGCTCTTCTTTACTTTTGTGCATGTCCTTGAAGAGGGGCTCCTTCAGCCCTGTTCTGTTAAAAAGTCCTCAGGTCCACCCTGCAACTTTTGCTTTCCAAGGTGGTCCACCATTTTCTCACTTGATAGTAGGTCATCATGCCCCACTCCCATCACTCGTAGTTTAAAGCTGTTCTCACCAGGTTAGCCAGACTATAGGGAAAAGTATTTTTTCTTTTCTACTTGATGAATAAAATACTACTTCTCTTAGCTGTCTTTCCTTGATCATCAAGGAGGGTGTTTTGGTTATAAAAATTACATCTTTGTTATCACCACAAGCTGTGCAGCCAGTGGTCGGCCTGCAGAAACTCTCCACTCTTCCTCACTACTCCTCAGGCCCTTCCCCCTCACCTGCAGGACTAAGAAAACCACCGGGGTCCCAATGCTCTTGATCCTCAACCCCAGAGCCTCATGATCACACTTGCTATTCACCAGGTCTCCTCTGGTCTTAAGGCTGATGCTTATGTGGAAGAGCATCAAGGATAGAGTCTAAGGTCTTGAAAAGCCTTATCAGTCTGTCCACAGCATCCCAGATCTGAGCAGCAAACTTTCCAAGACAACAGGTCGGGTCAGCAGATGGCAGCCTTCATTCTCTGCAGCAGGGAATCTTGCACTGATGTCACTCACTACTTCATCTTGGTGCAGATGCATAGTTCACATTCAGCCTGCTTGGGTGCACCCTCGAGCATAGCTTCCACCCCCTCATCTGCTACTAGGTCACTGAACATCTTCCGCAGTTTCAGATATGCAGTTGTACAGATTCTGCTACAAGAACTGCACTGTGTGGAGCAGGAGTCTTCTTCCTTGTGTCAGAAGTCTTTTACAAAACTCTGCAAAGTTCACTGTCAGTTGAAATGCCAGGTAAAATTGTCCACTTTGCTTTATCGTGTGTAGTTGACAAATACCCTTGGAGAAAGAATAAATGTCTGTTGTATACTTCGTGCTTGCTTTCAGCCATCAGTAATTTTAAAACATCTTTAAAGTATATGCCTGGGAAGCATTTCACTTCTGAAAACAGCAAAGTTTGGCAAACTTGACATTTAGCTTGGCATACTTGTTATGAGTATTCAGCTAAATGAGTATGACTTCTGGTCATCGGTATGCTGTGAATAATACCATTTTCCTCAAGTAAACCCTGGGTGGAAAAAAAGGTGGTGGTGATGGGGGCAGGGCTTAGAAAAACCTTTTAATGTTTCTAATTTCATTCACTAGACTTTGAATCATTAGAGCTATTGTAAAGCAAATTCAAACTCTTATGTCATCAGTGTAAAGTCATGCAGGTACAAGTAATCTGATGTTAAAAAGATAACTGATTTAAGAAGAGTAAAATAACTAGGAATGGAAAGATGGAGCAAACACAGTACATCCATCTTTCCACTTACTAACTTCTATTTTTCTTCTCCAGCATTTAATGACTTCTCTGTTCTGACAGTAGGGAACCTTAAAATTATTTCGGAACTAAGTGAGGTGTTGCTCAGGCTGAAGAATGAAAAAAAAGAACCCATTGTTTGGAGGTTTTTTTTTTTTTTTTTACTAATGTTATGAAGTCTGCAATTAATGTTCCGTGTGAAAGACAAGTCTTCTAAATTTTCACTGGCAGAAGTGTAACTACTTCAGGTACATGGAGAGTTTGTTTCTGTCCCTACTTGATGGATTTTCTTGAACTAATGAGATCGATTATGAAGTCCTTGTTTTTTGACCAATAATAGTCTCTTTTTTGCTGATATTTTTCTCAAAGCAGAATTTCCTTCAGAGAACTAATATGGCTGTAGCAAAATGAAGTTCTAATGTCATATTAAGTTTACAGGAAAAATATATTGGCAAAAAATAAAAAAAGTCAACATTAATAAAAATATTAGATATATTTTGCAGAAAAACTAATTTTGACACAACTTCCATTTTTTCCTAAAAAACCCCTAGAAAATAATTGTTAATAAACATTTCAATATTTTAAAATTAAATATAGATTATTCTGAAATTAAAAAATAAAAAATTGAAATAAGGTATTTTAAATTATAGGAGGAAGGATCCTCATCTAATCCACATAATCTGAAGTACCATAAACACAAGGATGCAAGCCCCTAATTCTAAGAATATATAAAAATTGAATGTTTTGATTTTCATTATATATTTTTGAAGTAAAGTATACCTACAATTTTGCTGCAGCTGAAGACAAGATTTTTTTCCCAGGTGGAAAAAAAAACCCAACCAAATACGGACCTGTGCAAGATAGAGATAGTATAACATATTAATATCAGTTATATTTTATTGAAGAGGAGAGCTGCTGTTACCAACAGGAGTTTTTGAGAAGCCTTGGTCATTCTGTCCAGGAAATTACAGTAATCAAGTTTTGAAGTAATGACAAATGGAGACAACAGAACATCAATGTTTGACAAATTATATAGCACGTGACAAAAAATGACAAATATAAACAATAAATTTTCAAGTTAGTGCAAATAACATCTGCCTCATGGCAAAGCTGGGAAATTATTTGTGTGTATCACTGTAGACTTTATTGAATCCCGAAGAAAGCTGGAATGTTTGCATGCAGATGTTCTTCAGTACTGTACGTCAAGTCAGTATAATTGCTGCTTTCATCATAATAAAGCTCCTCATTTGCAGTTAAATTAACTTGCACCTCTCTTTCTTTCTAGCACAAGAAAGTTCATTCAGTAGAACTGACAGTTCCACTTCAAAACTGTGACACATAGTATATTAAGTTCCCTTTCAAAACTGGAAGTTTTTTTAAATCAGAAAATGATAATAGTAATAAACCAATATACATTGAATGTTTTCTTTTTTAGACCCACAAAACATTAGCCAGAAAAAACCCAAATCGATAAAAATAAAATGGAAAATAAATAGTTCATGATCTCTGTAACAAATGAAATCTAACAAAGCCAATTTTAAAGTGGTTTTGTTTCTGTTGATTGATTTCAGAATATCAGTTGAAATTCTTACCAAGCCTGTGGAATTTATAAATCTTTACTTTTCATTTATAATCCTTGTAATCCAAGAATGTGCAACTTCAAATTACAGTCTTTCTTTCTCTAGGATATTTACGGGTGAAAATTTTTGGGGCTTCTGTTTTCCTAGGAGACAGAAATGTATGCAACTTTCTGCTTCCAAACGTCATCCAGATTATTTTATTATATTACGAGGAATGTAAAACATCTGCTACTCCATCAAATTTGGTGAAATTACAGTACAGACACAAAAAATAATAGGAAATATATACCAGCAAAAATGTACAGTGCAAGGTGTTTCAAATGAAACCAGATTTTTAAAAAAATTCTCTTTTCTATAATTTGATTCTTTTAATTTCGCTAGATACTATATTCTTCTTCACACACATCTATTAAAAAAAAAAAAGAGAGAGAGAGAGAAAACATACCCCAGTCTTGAAAAACAGATGAAGTTGTGTTGCATGTGATGTGTTGCAAAATGTGTTGCATGGAGAGTTAATTATACATGCTGGGTTAAATAAATTTAATGTAAACTTTTCTTTTAAGTTCCTCTTTTCTGAGGAAAAATCCCAGCTAATATTTTAAGTTTTCCTCATAGACAATGGCTAATACAAACAAAAATGTTCAATAAGTGGTTCATCCCACATATACTAAAACACCTAGTTTTCTCTACATCAACTATAGAAGGAGTCTCAAGGGATAGTTTAGATCAGATGCTTAAATTTATTATCTGGTATGGGGTTCATACATTGTGTCATTTTATATTATCAGAATAATCTTGAGAGACCTCAATCACTGCTCCAAAACTTCATGAGTCTTCCATACAGATGTTTCACAAAACAAAAGATTTCTGAAACAACACCATTCGTTATGTAACTTAATCAACACCCCCCCCCTTTTTCTTTTTTTTTTCTTGTCTTTTATGGAAAACTTAAAACATAGATTCCTCAAAATCTCTGCCATCTCATCTTAGTGTTGATAAATACATTGCTTCATGTATATCATGTCACTATTCTTTACTGACTACAGATGAAACACAGAGCAGAAACTGACAGATATTTTGTAGCCATCATAAAGTTGAACCTCATACCTTATGCTAACTGACATGAACTTATACATTGAAAAAGGTGTCTTTCTCCTGTAGATTAATGTAACCCTTATCAAAACTTCCATTATGTCAGACTAGCACAGTTGTCAGTTTTAGTCTTACACTCAAGTCTCTCATATATTTTGATCCCACTATGTAAAGGAGGAGGAGGAGAAGGATGATGAATATTTTTTATTATTCAGCAACTGACAAACAGAGATGAAACTGAAAATTGACTTTTTTGTAGCATAGGGCCAAAAAAGCCCCTTGAAACTGCAATACACATTAATATCTCATAAGAAGCAGATGAAAAATTCTTGAAAAAGTTTAGGTAATGATACCAAATTAGCATGTTTATTTGACAAGTGCTTCCACAGTTACTTGGTATTATTAAAACTTCATGGCTGTGAGGTTTCTCCGTCTAGTGCATTCCTACTCAACTGGATTGAGTAACTGTTATCTGCTATTAGTTTCGTTATGTTTTCTTGGTGGTTTAAGTGGATTTAGACAGAAAAAGTAAGGTAAAACCAATGCCCTATGGCTAACAATTGAAGAACTAGCTGGTATCTGGGTATCATTCAGCTCTATAAGCCTAAGTTGAGTACTGCCATATGAGGCTTGTAGCATATTCAAGACATGTAGAGAACTGGCAGACACAACACATAGCTTTTAAGAGTAATGGTTGAAGATGGATATATAAATCTTGTACCAACTAAAATAGCTCTGAACTCCCATGTTTGAAAAACTGAATCCTGCTCTGTGTATTGGCTCTCTTCACTGCCTGAATTGTCTAAATGACTTATATTAGACACTCCTTCTTGGTGCCAAAAATGGTTGGAATCATTCTGAGCCCAAGGCTATATATAATCATTGAATGGAATCAGTGAAACACTTGTCCTTTGAGGAACTCCAAAATTAACAGATTTGGGAGGCAAATGCAGTCAAACATCTAATCTGGTATTGAAAAAAAATACATTGCAGTATGCAAAGTGACTGCTTCTAACACTTCATATTCAGTGTAGTCCACCTCATTATAGAATGAAAGGATAATTTAGGTTGGAAAGGGCCTTTGGAGGTCACCTGGTCCAGATTGCTCTGTCCTCCAGGGACAATGATGTAAAGGAGTCTATCCCTTCCATCATCCAAATTGCTAATGAAGACATGAAATCTTTTTGGCTTCCGTATCAATTCCACAGAAATGTCACTAATAGTCAGCCACCAGCGGAACTTCAAACTGTTAATCACTAAACTTCCAACCTGATGGCCCCATCAGTTTTCCACTAAGATAGAATCCATCCTTCCAGTGTTTACTTCTTCAGTTTGGCCTCAAATATACAATACAAAGGGAGTTCATAAAGAAAGCCTTGATTCACTAGTCTTTTCACCTTCCTTATATTTTTTCTCCCCAGTCCATGGGAGAGAGAATGAGAGTCAAGGTAGGTGTTTGGCTTCTGCCTGGGGTCAATCCACCACACTGTCTTGATGCATAATATTCAGTGGTTTTTCTGCTTGATAAAAGGTCAGATCATGCTCATTACACTCATGCAAGTGTTGTAATTAACTGCACTCAAACTGCATACCAAATATTAATTCTTTTACCATTTTTTAAAGACTCTTTATTTTCCTAGTATGTATTGAAAGCTTTTTTCCAGATGACTTCCCGGAATGCTGGGCCTTAGCACAAGTAACAGTTGCTTAGAAAGACAAAGGTCAAAACCACAAATATTACCCTTCTTCTTCTTTCCTTGAGCTTGTATTGGGTCACCTGTCCCAGCTGTGCCCCTTCCAACCTCCCACTCACCCCTAGCCTACTCATTTGGGAAGTGAGAGAGTGTTGGAGAGAAAGCCTTGATACCAGGCAAGCACTGTTCAGCAATATTCATTCTGCCTCATCCAGAAACACATAACACAGCGCTTATGGATTGCTATGAAGGAAATTAAATTCATCCCAGACAAATCCAGTACAAATATGTTCTCCTTTGCTCCTTATTTCATGTAATCAATTAAAGAGTATAGTTGTTAGTAAGTTAGACAAAAGCCAGTCTTCTCTATCTGCTCTATGATCACTGTCAGATACTAATAAAATATTATGACCTGACACAATAGTGCAATCTCTGCATGGAGTAATTCTCTTTCAATCCTAACTCATTGCCAGTATATGGTGTCTTGCATCTCAGCTTTTATACAATAAAGGTCAAGATCAAAAGATTTCTGGAACTACTTGTTATCTAATAAACATATTTGTCTGGGGGAAAGTGCAGATGGTTGAAGCCCATCTTCTATCCATTAACACATAAATGAAAACTAATTAGAAACAGAAATTAATGCTCTATATTACAGATGGTAAATTACATAGTTCTGGTTCAGTGTCTGTAAAACTTCTAGATTTAGCTGATCAAGTTATTTCTAACAGGTCCTTTACAGAAATAAGATTTACCCACTGATGTATGAGATTTATCAGAGTTATAAAAAAAAAAAAAATAGTGTCTATAGTTTACACACATTGTGAAGAATGCACTTAATTCTCTCCGAAATAATATCCTGAGAGGAAGAAAGGTTTAGGGAAGATCAGCAAAAAATGCTTGTGTCTACCTTATAGAAATAACTCAATATAGTAGGACTCTTCAGACAAAAATGAGATTGCTCTGTAGAAGGACGTATGCTAGATTTCTATAAAATCTTGAGTAGCGTGAAGAGGGTAAAAAGGGATAGACAAGAGCTAGGGTCCACCAAAAGGAACGAGGTTCAAAACAAAAAACAATTAAATGTTTCTTCATGGAAAAAGTAGCAAAAATATATAGAAGTTCTTTGCAAAAAGTTGATGTGGATGCCCCCTTGAAGATTTTTCTATCTTAAAGCACCTAAGCCACCATTTATGAAGTGTTAGGTAAAATGTTCATTACTTGAGACTTCCCTGACAATAAAGTGATGACGGAGTGGAAATTACTGAAACAAAAAGGATACTTCTGCCATAAGAACAAGATGATGGGGTGACAGTCTGTGAACAGAGTGCCAGATGGTATGCAACTGGGACAAGAAATGGCCTAACTATATAGGGAAACAGTCTCAAAGATGAAACCCACCTTTCCCATGCACACCTCTTCAGAGTATGGCACCTACTGTCAGTAGGAGACAGTAGGTGAGGTCAGCCCTTAGGGGTGCCTGCAGCTCTAAGAGCTCTGACCTCCATGGTCAGACAATAGCTGTTGTCCCATTGCAGGGTGAATCTAGGAGGAATAACGATGCACAGTTCCACATGATACATGCCAGGTTCCCAGTGTGTACCTGGCCAGAGGGTGCACTTGCAGGGCCCCACAAGGAATGGCTAAGAGTATCTGCACTGTATGTATGTGATAAGTGAAGGCGGTTGGGAATCCTCCTCTTCTTTGCTACAATCTTTTTTCCATATACACAACTAAACAATTTATATGCGATATGGCATGTCTCCTATCATCTGTGGTGCTATCCACAGCAATAGTACAGAGGGAGAAACATCAGCACCTGCAATAATAAACTTTCAAAGATTACTAAAACAGAAACACAAATCAGGGTCAGGAAGATCCTAGAATTGAAAACTATTGGAGGTCTAAAAAGAATCATAAGTGCCTCTCCTGTTAATAGTCTTCTGTAAGTATTAGCTCATGATCATTATGAGATAGAGAATATTGAGCTAGATGGAGCCTTGGTCTGAAGCCAAACATAGCCTTTCCTATATTTCTCGAAAAGAAAAAAGTATTATTTGATTTTATGCAACACCAATCTCTGAAGAACTAACACTTAACCTCTTAATTTCATGGCAGATTTATTATCTGTGAAATCTTCCAGTATTTCTGTCACAGAAAATTAAAATTTGGAATCTAAGGACATGCAGAAAGTGAAGTAGACTGTCCTCAACACAGTACTCAATATAAATAACAGGTCTTTTTTGGATTACAGGTTTATTAAGAATTATTATGTTCTATTTATATACAGGGGGTTTTCTGTCACCTTACTTTGAACACCGGTGTTGAGATGTGAATGTAAATGTCTAGACCTTGGCCTGCAGTTTGGCTAATGGAACATCCCATAAGAAACTGCTTGACTTGATGTGAAGAAACTGCTGGACATGATATATAACGAGATAAGATGATGACAAATGTTATAGTTAGCTCCATTAAGGATGGGAGAATCTCAGAAGTGGTTAAAGTGGAGTTATGCAAAATAGCCAAATGTTACAGGCAACCAAAAGGAAACATTGGAGATCTTGGAAAGTCCATCAGTGTCTCAGTAACCAGGAAGAGACGTCCCAGGTAAAGCTGTTAGATTACACCAATTCTGGGTATGTTCACTGGGTGGAAACAAGGGCAGAGAAAGAATAACCAAGGTTGATGCAGGAGAAATCAGCATGGGAATAAAGGGCCCTGTGCCTGATCTCTTCTCTCTGTCCTCCCTTATGCATGAGTATACTCTGATTTATAAACAGGAACAAACAGACCTAGAGGAAAAACATGTTGAGATCTAAAGGATACCAGATTCAGCTTTCTCCAGTGAAGTGAGTAGCCATAAAAGTGGCCTGTTTAGAAGTGGAAAATTACTGAACAGAGAAAAATGTCTGCTGAAAATACTGACAGAGTAATTGCCTGGGCTGGAAACCAGAAGCATGCTTGAAAAGTGCAGCTGGTGTCTTTGAAGTACAGCTGGGTACCTAGAAACAAAAGACATCCTGAGAAACCATTGAAAAGCACAAAACCCAAGAAACTGTAATGGAAATCTATAATCTGAAAAAGTGGAAACAGTCTGGGAAAATAAAATTGGTCTGAAAGAACAAAAAAACTTTATGATCTATTGGCTGTTACAGGTGAAAAATAGACATTAACAGCATCTATTGACTGTTCAATATGCCAGTGTCCTAAGCCCTCTTATGTCTCTATGATATAAAAAGGATTTAATTTTTACCCAAAGTAGATCCTCTGTCTCTGAGATCTTCCCGTGTTGCCCCGTACACTTCCTGTCCCAAACAGGCTGAACCCTCTGCGCAACCTTCCTACAAGATCTTGGACTTAACAGGCATACCTGGCTGACTCCAGACTGTGATGCAGATCGTTTTTGAAGTGAGTCTCCATCTGCTATTTTACTGGTCCCCATCTGGATCCTCTTCTGAGGTCGATTCCATTAGTTATCCCACCTCCGGAACAGTTAAGTCCTCCCCTGGGATTGGTTTGTCCTCCCCTTTGGGATGATTTGGACCTTTCTGAAATCTGTGTAATTCTCTGTACTCCTGTAGATCATCAGAAGCATGCTACTGACAGATCAGTAATGCGCGAAAACATCTGAATGTGCAGGCCTTTTTCCTCATCATGAATTACGCAGCTGGCTACAGAAGCCTTTAGAAACTATTAGAAGCTGGTAGCTGTTTTTACTAAAAACAACAATCTGGATTTAAGAAAAAAAACATAACAATGAAACCAAAGTGCGAACAAGGGATTTAAAACATAAAAAAGCAAATAAAAAAGGCTCGAAACCCTGTTATTGAGTAAAATGTATTTATATCAATATTACACTATACAATATATTTTAATATATTTCTTGAATATCCTCAGTACTCAGTTACAGTGATAGTTTGGAGAGCTATGCCATTGTACCCTGAAGCAATTTTTGCTGATGTTTATTTTATATGCAGCTCTAGATCTGCCTTACTCTGCAGTCACAACAGTATTATGTGACCCAAAGATAGTCACCCCATTTCACTATGCCAATGGGGAGTCTAAACCCTTTGTAGTTCCCTTTCCTTTTGTACTCCTACAGGAGCTATTGCATCCCATATATTATGCTCAAAGAAAGATATCAATAGTTAGTATCTATTTATACAGCTGAGATAGGGACTTTTTTTTTTTTTAAATGTGTGCATATGTGTGTGCTTGACAGAACCTGGTAGACTCAGTGTAATTTCTGCATATTACACTCGATCTGAAGCTCCTAACGCCAGCACTAACTTGCTGGTTGAATCATGCCGATTGAACTATGATTATCTTCTCCATGGAAGCTCCACAGTCTTTTCTTCAAAGGTGAAGCTATAGTGATTAACTCTTGAATTCTGCAGATTCAGCCCTTCACTGTTGTAATGGTTTTGGCTGTGATAGAGTTATACTTTCTCATAGTAGTTTGCATGGTGCTATGTTTTGGATTTGTGATCAAAACAAGGTTAACAACCTAGGAATGTCTTAGCTATTGCTGAGCAGTGTTTGCACAGTCAAGGCCTTTTCTGCTTCTCGGGCTGCCCCACCAGCAAAACGGCTGGAAGTGCACAAGAAGTTGGGAGGGGACACAGCTGGGACAGCTGACCCCACCTGACCAAAGGGATATTGCATACCATATGATGTTTTGTTCAGTAATAAAAGGTGTGGGAAGGAGAAGGAAAGAAGGAGCATTTGGAGTTACAGCATTTGTCTTCCGAAGGAACCCTTACATTTGATGACGGAGCCCTGCTCTCCTGAAGGTGGCTGAACACCTGCCTGCCAATGGGAAGCAGTGAATGAACTCATTGTTTTGCTTTGCTTGCGTGCACAGTTTTTGCTTTACCTATTAAACTCACTTTACACAACCCACAAATTCTCCCACTTTAATCCTTCCAATTCTCCCCCTCATTCCACCATAGGGGAATGAGCAAAGCAGTTTTGTGAGGCTTAGCTGCCAACCAGAGTTAAACCACAGTGACTCTATAAAGTGATTCCTTTAAGGTCCTGATGTTTCAATGGCACATTTAAAAGTACATGGACTAAGCCTTAATTTCATTCCAGAGATTGTAATTAAATTATGCATGTGGTAAATATCCCATGTTTTTCTTAATAGAAGCAATTGTCCTTATAAATAGAAAAAGAGCTATAGGAGCAGTTTTAGCAGTCCTGAATGGTCTGAACGTTGTCAATTACCACATGTATACTTTAAACACTGAAATTGTCATCCTGAGGCTTTGCATATTGATTCTTCATTGCTGCTAAATCCTTACTTGCAGGAAAAATCACTGAACCTCTCAAATAAAGTTGTTTCTCCTTTACATTACCATAGGAGTTTCTGAAACAGAAAATTAATTCACTTCAATTCTGCAGTACTATTTAAGCTGAGAATTCAAATAAAGTTCCTGGAAAGAGAAGCACAATGAATTTTTGTATTATGGCATCCATAATGATTACTTTACTACTATTAAAAATAATTTTCATGAATTTACAAATTGCAAAGAAACCTTTCCTCAGTACAGTAAGTTTTACATTAATAACAGTTATGAGTCTGTGTTCCTTACAATTATTTAAGAAATATTTTTAGAAAAATGAGAATTTTGGATAATTGCAGTCAATTACAGAGTTTAACCATTTCTAATATATCTATTTCTTACTCATTGCTATCACTGGTCTAAGTCTTCCTCTGTATCTCTCTGTTTAGGATTAAGTATCCATGGTTCTTCCAAGTCTGAGGGCCCACTTTCTAAACAGCAAATTTAACTTTTTTTTTTTTAAGAAAAGAAAACTTTCCATCATTTTTCTTCCTATCATTATATATCTTTACTGGTGTTCCCTTTGCCTTTATTCCTTTTTTTGTGTCACTTTTTTTCCTTAGACAGAGAGTAGTTAAGCCCAGCATCTTCCACCTCTCAGTGAACACTGAACGATCATATAGAACCATCTTAAATATTCCACCCACTAATGCTAACTGTAATTTGCTAAGAACATTTTCTGTATGAGAGAAATATGCTCTGTCATCCAACGTCGCCTGAAAAGAGGAATTCCATGCCTTAACTGAAGCACTGTTGCACAACATGAAAACTTCTCAGGTAGGCTTCTCAGACCTTAGAGGCTGGACAAAGGACGGTCGTTACATTCATAGTAAGAAGAAGTTCACTTGTGAGAAAGAAGTTCTCATTTTGAATGCTTGTTTATAGGCTTTTTGGTTTGGATCAGGAAGAAATCTCTTGATTTTCTAGCTTATTTCTAGCTTACTCTGAAGACCAATATTGATGTGTATAAACTGGATTCTTTTCAGGTGAGACTTCCCCGGAAGTTGTGTTCCATCCTAATGAAGTACAATCACTAAAACGGAGAACAATTTAATTTTTTTTTTTTGCTTTTCTTTTTAATTTCCTTCTCTTCTTTGCTCTGTGCATGTCTTAAGTTTCTCTCTTTATTTCTCCATGATGGCTACAGCTGTACTTTCTTTGGCTTGTTCTGATTCTTAATACATTAATATTAATATCTCCAGCTGTCAGGTTTGTTGCACAAAATAACATTTTGAAAGCATTTTCTACTTTTATGTCACAAACAACCTTATTATTGAGTGGATGAGACCTCTAAAGTTACCAGTCTAGTAGTTTTCTTTTAAAACTTTCTCTTTTACAAACTTTTCTTTCCTTTATCTTTTCACTTTTTAAAATCCACATAAACTTGTTTCAAGTGTTCTAATGACACGGTGACCTTTAAGCATTTTCATTATTTACTTTTGCTTTCCCATCATCTATATTATAACATGCATTACAACTAACATGTACATTATATATTTATTACTCCCTTCCCCACTCTTATATTTTCATAATCATTATTCATTATAAAGCTTTCCATGTAGATTCCCTTTACTGTGCGAGTTCTACAACCATTTCCATTTTGTCATTATGAAGTCTTATTAATATTACTTTCATTATGCGGTCTAAATGCTTTTATACAAAAACACAGAATGGTTGAGATTGGAAGAGATCTCTGAAGGTCTTCTGGATCAAGCTCCTTGCTCAGGCAAATTTTGAAGATCTACAAGAAGAGAGAAACCACAGCTTCTCTGGGCAAATTATGTCAGTGCTCTAGTCACCATTACAGTAAAAAAGTGTTTCCTGATGTTCCCACGGCAGACACTGTTTTTTAGTTTGTACCCTTGGCTTCTGGTCATGTCACTGAGCACCACTGAAAAGCACCTGGCTCTGTCTTCTTTGCACACTCCCTTCAGATACTTGTACACATTGACAAGATATCCCCTTAGGCTTCTCTTTTCTAGGCTGAGCTGTCCCAGATATCTCAACCTTTCCCAAAATGCAAGATGTTCCAATCCTCTAATGACCATTGTGGCCCTTCAGTGATCTCTGCCCAGTATGTCTATACTTCTCTGGTAGAAGCCCAGATCTGGACATGATACTCCAGGTGTGGCTTCACCAGTGCTGAGGAGAGAGAAAGGATCACTCAATCACAGAACTGTTTCGGTTGGAAGTGACCTTTAAGGTAATAAAATTCCATCTTTCACCCTGCACTGCCAAGTCACCACTAAATTGTGTCCCTCAACATCACATCTACACATCTTTTAAATATCTCCAGGGATGGCAATGTTCCAATGCTTTACAACCCTCTCTGAAAAGAAATTTTTTCCTAATCCCTAACCTAAACCTTCCCTGGTGCAACTTCAGGCCATTTCATCTTATCCTATTGCTTGTTAGGTGGGAGAAAACACCAAACCTCACCTATCTACATCCTTCTTTCAGATAGTTGGAGTGAATGAGAAGGTCGCTCCTGAGCCTCCTTTTCTCCAGGCTTCATCACCCTTCTTTGGACATGCTCTAGCACCTCAATGTCTTTCTCGTAGTGAGGTGCTCAAAACCGAACATAGCATTCAAGGTGCAGCCTCACCACTGCCTAGTACAGGGAGACATTCTGTTCCCTACTACTGCTGGCCACACTATTTCTAACACAAGTCAGGATGCTGTCGGCCTTCTTGGCCACCTGGGCACATGGCTGGCTCACATTCAGCCAGCTGTTGACAAACATCCCTAGGGCCTTTTCCGCTGGGCAGCTTTCCAGTCACTCTTACCCAAGCCTGTAGGATTGCAGGGGTTGTTGTGACCCAAGAACAGGATCTGGCACTCGGCCTCATTGAACTGCATACCACTGGCCTCAGCCCATCAATCCAGCCTGTTGAGATCCCTCTCAGGAATCTTCCTACCCTCAAGCAGATCAACATACCCACTCATTGGTGTTGTCTGCAAACTTGCTGAGTGTGCACTTGATCCCCTCATCCAGATCATTGATAAAGATATTAGAGAGAACAGGCCCCAGTACTGAGCCCTGGAGAACACCACTTGTGACCAGTCACCCACTGCATTTAACTCAATTCACTACCACTCTGGGTACGGCCATCTAGACAGATTTTTATCCAGTGAAGCATACGTCCACCCAAGCCATGAGCAGCCAGTTTCTCCAGGAGAATGGTGTAGGAAACAGTGTCAAAAGCTTTGCTGAAGCTTAGGTAGACAATATCCACCGCCTTTCCTTCATCCACTAAGTGGGTCACCTTGTCACAGAAGGAGAGATGTTTAGTCAAGCAGGACCTGCCTTTCATAAGCCTTTCCACCCAAGCCATGAGCAGCCAGTTTCTCCAGGAGAATGGTGTAGGAAACAGTGTCAAAAGCTTTGCTGAAGCTTAGGTAGACAATATCCACCGCCTTTCCTTCATCCACTAAGTGGGTCACCTTGTCACAGAAGGAGAGATGTTTAGTCAAGCAGGACCTGCCTTTCATAAGCCTTTTCATGCTGACTGGGCCTGATCACCTGGTTGTCCTGTATGTGCCATATGACAGCACTCAGGATGATCTGCTCCATAACTTCCCCTGGTACCAAGGTCTGACTGACAGGCCTATAGTGCCCCAGATCCTGCATCCAGCTCTACTTGTAGATGGATGTCACATTTGCTGGCCTAACTTCCCTCAACATGCTCTCAACACTTGTAACGTAGCCCAGGATGCCATTAGCCTTCTTTGCTGTAAGAGCACATCGCAGGCTCATGTTTTATTTGGTTTACACCAGGATTTTTCTGCAAACCTTCTTTTCCAGCTGATCGGTCCCCAGCTCGTACTGGAAGTGCAGCAATTTGTATTTCTCTTTACTGAACTGCATAGGGTTTCTGTTAGTCCATTTCTCCAGCCTTTTGAGGTCTCTCAGGATGGCAGCAAAAACCTGTGGCAAAGCATCCGCTCCTCTCAGGTTGGCATCAGTCTTGCTGAGATTACACTCTTTTCCATCATCCAGACCATTAATCAAGACATTGAACAGAATTGCATCCGTTATTGGCCTGTGGGATACATTGCTAAATATTGACCTCCAACTAGACTTCATGCCACTGATCACCACCCTTTAGGGCCTGCTTATAAGCCAGTTTCCAATCCATTTCATTATCTACTTTTTCTTTGATGGATTTTTTTACTGGATTTTGTCTTAAAAATTGGATTTAGGCCAGTCACATAGCACCTCAACACATCTACAACTTGGGCATCTACAGTCTCAGTGATCTATAGCAATTTGAGAATTGATGAAAATGAATAGGCAAGTTTGTGATGTAATTCGCCTAAAATATCTAAGACATTAATCTTAGCAAAAATTGATTGCTATTACAGTTTGATTTCTATCCTTTCAAAGAGAGAAATTCAGATTAATTACGTTTCACAGTGACTTACTCGACTTAACCTTTTGCTGAGTGTGCCACTTGCTGTTCTGTAAACTTGCTTTTCAGGATGCTGGGTTTTGGCCATCCAAGCCCAACAGTAGCAGTACTGTGGTTATGATAGATTCTCATGGGAGAATTATCGTAGTAGAATCATCTCTGTTTTGCAGCTTTTAGTTTATATTAAATAAAAACTGTACGTAACTGAAAAACAAAGCTGATAATGGTAATTTAAATCATCATGGCTTAGCTTCACAAACAAAGCTTTGGGAAGGGTTTTTCCCACACTTACTGCAAGCGTGCTGATGGCTGCTACAGGGCTTTGCAAACGTGAGGATACCCTTCAAGCCTGCACAGTGGATTTTTTAGGTGAGGTGCAGCGTGTGCAGAACTGGCTCCACCCTTTATACCTGAGGTTCATCTGCCAGGGCCTAGAGAGCTTGGACAGTGACAGAGAAGTCCTCAGGTCGTAGGTTTGGTTAGAGCATCCTTCTCTTAGATGATGGATGCCTTACAAGGCTAAACGAGCTCCATCTGCCCGGGTTTGGAGTCAGAGTTGTCCTTCTCCTAGGATGGCTGCCCGAAGACTAGTGAGCCCATCCTGCCCGTGGACACACTTTGTCTGACCCTTCAGTTGAGACCCGTCTGGCTTGGGAGACCCCACCGGAGGCACGTGCCACCACCGGCACAGCTCTCAACCTCACAAGGGCACACAAGCACCTTCCCCACAGCAAGAGGGTGCCCATGAAAGAGCCATTTAAATTCCAACTAAGTATTAACTAATATCACACCTGCACAAAGCTTAGCAACCTATCAGCATGAAACACTTGGACCTGAGCAAGCATGCTCCAATTAGATTTGGCAGCACTATAAACAGAAAAACCTACAGGGGAATTTGAGCAGATCCTGATGAAAATATGTAGTGCCATGGAAAGCAAAGTGGTGAACATTATCTTGACTACCTGTTGCATAGGAAAGATTGCCCAGAAGAGGTTGCTTTTATAGGGACTCCATCACTGCTTTTCCTGCCTTCCCTCCACAGACTGTAACGCCTTCCTACGTAAATACATTGAACTTAAGTTCAGAAAGCGAAATTCATTTCTTCATGTAAATAGATATATCTTAGACATGTTGAAAATGTTAAATCCTGATTTAAAGATTTCAGGTGACAGAAATATTTTTCCTTAACATTTAATTGCACCTTCTTACAATACATCTAATTATGAATGGAATTTATCTATCTTCAAAATGTTACAGGTTTAGTTAAACCTCTTTATTGTGTTGAAGTGAGAAGGAGTTAGGTTTTCAAATGTAGTGCAATGACAGTATGGGAAAGCACATCCACTGCAAAAATACTGACCAAGTATATAACAAAGTACACGTGCAGAACTTTCAAAATAGTTGACACTTCCTTTTTTCTAATAGGGGTTTATATTTCATTCATGGCTGTAGGATTCTTGCTTTATAGATTATTATTCATCTGACTGTCCAAAAAGGAAAAAGAAAATTATTTTTCTTATAGAGCTAAATTAAATAGATTGTGACAGTCTCTGCGCTTTATGGATATCATCCAGCAGGGTAGTTAAACCTGTGGTTAAGTGCTTTGTTGGATGAAGGCCTGGCAACTTGGGGAACTTTGGAGTTTTTCCAAAACAGCTAATAGGTTTGCCCCTCGGCCATTGTGTTGTTTGCTGAATATGTCATAAGATGTATTAGGGAAGCAAAAAAGCTGAGAATGTTAAAATGTGCCTTGCAATTTTGCTCTGAATATCAGAACAAAGGAAATTCCTTAGGTTAATGTCCTGGGTTAGCGAAAACTTCCCTTGTTTTGGAAGCTTTGTTGTAAACTGACCAATCAGGTATTCCCTGCCATGTATGTAGAAACGCGACACCAATTGGTTAAAAGTTCTGGTGGGCTTCTTCCCGTTTCCAGGTGCTGGCCCTTTAAGGAGCAGCCGGCCACCGGCCCTCGCTCTCTTCTGCACCGGACGGGCCGAGGGCAACAATCTCCCGCGACCCGGCGGCCTAAGGGGAACATCTCTCACGGACCTGCCTGCTTTCAGCTCGGCTCTGCTCTCCTGCCTGCCTGCTTGCTCGCTGCCTGCCCCTGCTGTGTTTCACTGTCACCACGTCGGGGGACGGCCGCTGTTCACTGTGAGGAGCCGCACCACTGCCACGAAGCCGGGAGGACCCCACTTGCTGCCACTCTCCGGAGCCCTTTCTGCCCACCGGGCCGTGTGCGCCGTGCGGGACTGGACCCACACGCCCAAGGAGCCGTTTCCCTGCCTGGCTACGCTTTTCGCCGCCGGGTTTGCCTTTGCTTCT
>NW_010395768.1:0-27212 GCF_000710305.1 Buceros rhinoceros silvestris | reverse complement strand
TATATATATATATCGGTTTGTAGTGTTATTAAAGTTTGTTTCAGTTTTCCAAAAAGTATATTTGAGGTCTCACTAATTCTTTTCTCCCTTCCCCTATCTCTGGTGGGATAGGGAAAGTACTATCGTCACCTGGACCTTGGCTTTTACCTCGGCCAAACCGGTGACAGTTAAAAGAAGCAGAAGAATAACCCCAAAAGCATAGAATTCAAACTAAGCACCACACTGAGAATTTTCAGAAATACTTTAAATTAAGGAATTGCAAAATGCCTCAAAAATATGGTGACTTTGGGGATTTTAAGGCAGTACAGTACCTTGCAGCTTTGGCATTACGTACAGTAAGATTCAAGAGTAGAATTAAAAAATGTATAACAATACACGGTAGGCCTCAGACCATCCACATCTGGATCTGAAAAGTTACTGAACTAAAACCAGATGAAACTCCTGATCAAAATTCACCTTATATCTCTGAAGTCATATAGATGAGCTTCATAGAAATCTTCTACATTTCATTAAAAGTGCCACGAGTGAAGTTTATTCTATCCTAAGACACATTTTGCCAATTGATAACACTTTTGAATTGTCTTTCTCACTGTATTGATTATGACACAAACCTTATCCTTATGACACAAAGGACTTGTTCTGATGAGAAACTCAAATTTTAGACAACTGAAATGATCGAGTTTAATATTAATCGTACAGTAAGTATCATATTTTTAGACAGCAAATATACTTTTCCTCCCTTGTGCAATTATTTTATAGCTTTATACCTAATATATTTGTGAGAATTATGGATCTCTTTTTATTTTCATTATGTTATGAAAGGTCAGATACACCTTATCTGATAAAAAGTCATGAAAATTTTCAAATGGGTACACTGATAATTGCATTCATATATAAGAGCTTATAGAAAATCTCGCATGGGCACCTATGCTCACTACTGCAAATATATGCATGTTATTATGAAATTGCTAACATTTAATTCTGTAATTTCCAAATAGCATTAGTGTTATCAGTATCATTATGTTACCTTGTAAATGCTAGTCAATACAACAGAGATACTAAAACCTTGGTGGTCTGAGAGAGGAATGAGAAAAATCTAAACTACAAGTCCACGGTCTTGAGAGAGACAAAGAAGGTGGCAAAACAGAAGAGAAAGAGTGAGCTAAGCTGTTTGAAGACTGATCGAAACCTGCGTAAATCACACCACACTCTGATAACAGTTTCTTTGCCAATTATCCACCCTATATGGGAGAGCTGCCACGAAAATCTCCAAATGCTATCTCTTCGGTGACCGGTAGGACACGACAGAATCCACAAAATGGACCTTCTTAAGCTCAAGCCGCACGTGTAATATCTATGCAAAACTATTAATCAGTTTAAAATGTATGATTATTTGGGGGGAAATAGTGAATATGCATGTAATCGGGTGATATAAGCTTTGGTTGGGGCACCATATGGAGTGCATGATTCAAGGAAGAGATTGCACCTTGCACTCGGTACTGATAAGATGAAGAAAATGTTGCTTCTTAATACTACATTGGTGTTAAGAAGTTTTTCTTCCAAATATTCAGTAATAGCATGACAAGGCAATGTTGGTCAAGAAATCTGATACTATTTCTTGCAAAATCTGATTGAATAAAAATGTCCATATATTAGATACCAGCATCCCTCAAAGCTGGTGCCTATATTTATCAGTAAGGCCTTTGCCAATAATCTATTTTCTCATCATCATTGGGAATTGCTGTAGATACACAAGCCTGCAGCCACAGTTTCAGCTGCCACTTCAGACCATCCTATGGTGCAGATACAAACTAACATACCTCAAAGCATAACACACGACGTTTTCATAGTCTCCTAATACTCTTGTTCTTTGATCACGACCAAAACCATTCCTTTAAAAAAAAAAAAAAAAGAGGAGAAAAAGAAATAAGTCTTTAAAAGCATTAAAACTACGGTAAAATAAAATCACTCCATGCAGGCAGAATGGAGTAGCTCTACAAGACATCACCTGTTGTTCAGATACGGGTTTTTTGTCTGGTTTTTTTTTTCCTCCATAGTGAGCATGAGACATGGATCAGTCAGGTCAGAAATTGTCACATACTCCACAGCACATCAAAATACACCTGAAACCTTCACCTGTTGAGCTGAATTCTTTCAGATCTTTGCTATAAGTGTGTTGTAGCCTGAGTAACTTAATGAAGGCAATTTCTTACATACGAAATAGCAGGGGGAAAAAAGAAAAACCAGGGAAAGGAAAAGGAAAGAAAACAGAAGGGAGAGGTATTTGAATGGGTGCCAAGGGAAAGGCAGAGATGTACAGGTGTACAGTGTTTCTGCATAAAAAACATTTACATTTCCCTGAACTATGCATGCTTCACTAGATCAAGTGTCCTGAGCACTTTTCTCAGCTGCATCCTCAATTATATGAAGATATTTTTGTACCATACAGCCCGCACCAACTTATCAATAGTCACCACTTATGTCTGTAGATAATGCATTTACAAGTGCATGAACACTACTGGTTTTTTATAATGCATACACTTGTGCATATACTCATGGAAAATTGTACTTCATATGCAATAGATGTCATTACTCTTGTCAGCTTCTTGTCCCTCCTGGAGACTGCAGCCACTCAGTTGAGCAGCAGTCCAGACCTGCTGTACAGCAACACATTGACAGGTCTGCTGCAGGAACAAGAAAACACTCAGAACTTCAGAACTTCCTCCTGGCTTCTTAACGTAGCTTCATTCACAGGATGGACAATACACAGCTATAAAACTGCTGCATGTCTCCCACACTTCAGTACACTACATTTGCCTCTCTAAGAGGAAAAGTGCCTTTCCAGGAGACTCAGAGAAACAAACAGGTATTCATTATTGTAAGCAAAAATCTTTCTTGAATTTCTTACCCACAACACGTGTTGCCTCCAAAGGGGGCATGATTGGCGTTTACCTGCCAGAACACCCAAGAACTTTCAATGAAACAGTTTTGCAAAGTCAAAAAATAGATTTATTACAGAGACAGATACAATAGATTCATATTTGCTCTTGCTAACATATAATATTAATGCTAGCAAAAAAAAAAAAAAATTCTGGGTATTCTTCACCATATAGTGAAGACACGATTCTTACCAAGAAGGTGTCCCTGTCTCGGATAGTGAAAGAGGAGTGTAGCCCACCACTCGTCCCTGCTAGGTCCTTAGTCTTTCCCTCCCCAGATAGGGTATAAAAGCCTATGAGGGGAATACCTAATTCCATTTGTCTCTTCCTCTTAGGTAACATTTAGCATGGTTTGGGTGGAGAGTTGGGTAACATAGTCATATATGTTTAGCATGTAGTTCATTAAGCTTACTACCATATTCAGGGTTGTGTATCTTAATATTGATTTTTCAGTTAGCTAGGTAAAGGTCTTCGCTTGGACACTGGGACCTTCAAAATCTGTGTCAGGGCTGCTTGCTTTCATAGTTTTAGTAAAAGGAGGACTGTCTTGTCTTCACCAGATTCCCTTCTTCAGCTAGTCCCTATGCCAGCTCAGTGGATCGCCACCCTCAGAGATAACCTAGGAGTGTAATCTCACAAGCATCTTAACCCTTTACGTACAGTTCCCACAGCTGTCGATAATCTCACAACCAGCCTGAGCAAGCATGAGGTCACCAATGTTTTTATTGGAGGTAATCCTTCATCCTAATTTCAAACTTTTTATTGTATGTGGGCTTTTTCTGTAGATGTGCCTATATCATAACTACGAACACCTGGCAGGTAGGCAACAAAATCTCAGCACAAACCTATAGTGGGATTCACCGTACCAGCCGCAAGATGCCTACATTTGTGTTCTGGATTCCTTGTGCTTGTGCAAGAGAGGCAATATACCTATCTTTTAAAAGGATACATCTACTACGCAAGAACAGATGACTACTGCCACTAGGAAATCCAGGAGTTAGCATATGGGAGGGGACAGGCAAAGACATAGCAGCACAGATGCATCGCTGCCTAAACTAAAGCATTTCAACATCACTAGACATCTGGTTTTAGTTCATTGAACCATGCTCACAGTATCAAGAGGGGCAAACAATTCAGCTCATATGTAGAACTATAATTAAATTTAAATATATGCAATCACACCATTACAGAAAAAATACCTGAAGAAAATAATTCACATTATTAGGGGATGAATTGTCAGTCTTTTTTCACTGCACCATCTCACTTCATAACCTTATCACTTATGAATAAGATAACCATGATTTCACATTTAGAGAGTTATGTTTCACAGAAAAGGTCACCGTAGTGCACTTTGCAATTACTTCCTCAGAAAAGCTACGCTAAGCCAATCTTCAGCTAATGAGTTTTCTTCACTCAGCACCAGTTGCTATCTTTTTCCCTTTTCCCTCCTCAATTTTTAACACTCAACTTACTAAATATGTCAGGTAAGAGCATAAGTTGAATTGTAAGTCTTATTTTTTAAACACAGGCTATTTTTCTGAAACCATGCTTCAGAGCAATCAGTCTGAAATTACTGTTTCAGCATAATTATTTCTTTGGAGCACAATCATCCAATGACATTGCCTACTAGAGTAAGAATATTGCCAATTAAAAATCATCACTCAAGTTTGCCTTATGAAAGACCCAGATTTAAGGTAATTTGACAAAAGGATCAAGCTTAAAAAGCCTAAATCATTAGATATAGCCCTAATAATTCCAGAAATAAGATCAGAGAAAAGGAAAAAAAAAAATCTGCAACATCTATCAACAATGAGAGAAAGAAACAAACCAGCTAGTAATTTTTTAACTACTTTCATATTCTTGTTACATCCTTCTACTTGCCAGGATGTACAATCACATGTGCGCTAGTATTGACAGAAAAGAAAACCCCAAAGAGCAACTCCTTACAGACAGATCACATCAATTAAACATTTTCTTTTTCATAATTACATAATGCCCTGAAATATATTGAGAAACTCTATATGGAGTTAATATTTATCCATTGTAATTAATAGCAGTTCAATAGTAAAAATTATCTAAGTAACATAAAAATTTTAATCAAGAAAACACTCTAAATTGCTATACATAATCCTGCTTTCACCAACCTATTCTCTTTGGTGTTATCTTTAGCTTCACAGTGTTCAGTGAGAAGGTTTGTCTTTTACCAAGCAAAGGGGGATTACACTAAGCAATCGGTGCCTGGTGATCCCTGCTGAGAGGGGCGTGGCGCTTGGAGTGGGTGTTGTTTCTTGGCCTAAGTGCAGGTGTTTCACTGCAGAGTGCTTCTGCTTGGCTTTAGGAGAAGCTGAACCATCTGTTCCAGCGTAGCACAGAAGTCTCCACTTCTGAAAACCAAATTAACTGTATATATAGCCCCCTCAGATATGTAATCAGATCTTCAGATCAGATATGCTCAGCTTTTAAAATGAGTAACTGCAGCAGAGAAATGTGTGGGTAAAGCGGAATTTATGATGAAGGACTCTGCTAGATAGAGACAGGACATAATGTGATAAACTTCTGTTCAGTAGTATCTAAAGAGCATCGGAAAGACCTTTACTGATAGTATTTGGAGAACATTTGTCCAAAAATAGCTGGAAATACTTCTTACCCTTGCTATAAAAAACCACTCTTGTTCGAATGCTATAGCTCTGTGGATTGTAAACATGTAATGAAGTTATATTACTATTACATTGTCATGGCAACCTATTCTTGCACAGACTAGACATTTTATTTTTGCATGTTTTCAATGTGACTTTCTGAAATATAAAGTTATAAAATAATCATTAGATTTTCTAAAAAGAAAAATAGTTAATTTTTCCTGAATACATGTTTAGTATTTCTGATGTCTTAATACCATGGAGAAAAACAGGAGAACAGATCTTTTCTCTTCAGCATGTGTTACAGGTTTCAGTTCTGTGAAAAGGAAGAACAGCAGAAGGCAAAGAGACAAAACCAGTATCTGGTAAATGTTTGCCTTCTGAAATGACAAAGGTCACTGAGTTATTAAACTGCTTTTCCTTCCTTTAAAAAACAACAACAAAACCTTAATAAGCAAAGCTATATCAATATGTCAGATCACTTACCTGACACCTTGAATTGCAAAATGTACTATACATAAAATTCTGAAAACCAGGGCCCAAGACTTGAACTCTGGCACTGTGTAAATGCTGGACCACTACCGGAATCCAAAATTCCATCATGTCTGCATAATATTCATCAGATCTTACTCTAATTTTCCGTAAGAAGTCAGCCATTGCTGCTCCCTTTCTAGCTGACAATGAGTTAAACTCTTAGCAAACAGTACTCTGTGTTTTTCATCTTTACGATTTCCCTAAACTGGGTCTGGCATAAAGTCAGCTACAGCTAAGGTACTTGAAACCTGCAAAATTTCAAAATTGATCAATTTTTTTAATGAGAGAACAGAACCACAGAATCACAGAATGGTTGGGGTTGGAAGGGATCTCCATCTTCTGAGTCAAGCCTGTCTACCTAGGGCCAGTTGCCCACAAACACATGCAGACGGATTTTGAAGATCTAAAAGAAGAGAGAATCCACAACTTCTCTGAGCAAATTACGTCAGTGGTCTAGTCACCATCACGGTAAAAAAAGTGTTTCCTGATGTTCCCACGGCAGACACTGTATTTTAGTTTGCACCCTTTGCTTCTGGTCATGTCACTGGGCAGCACTGAAAAGTGCCTGGCTCTGTCTTCTTTGCACACTCCCCTCAGATATTTGTACACCTCATTGACAAGATTTCTCCTTAGGCTACTCTTTTCTAGGCTGAACTGTCCCAGATCTCTCAGTCTGTCCTCACAAGAGGCATGGTCCAGTCCTTTAGAATTTATGTACTCCAAAACTACTGGAAACTCTTATGCTTATTTGCACAGCTACAATCTCTTGTAGGAGAGAAAAAACCTGAGGTATTAACAATAAATTGTAATCCACTCTTTGGATTGACAAAAGCTCAATCTCAGTTCTTTTGAATTACCTTCAGTGAAGTACAAATGTATTCTCTTTATGATACCTGTAATGAGAAAAATTTGGCTCAAAATCTTCGTCTTGCGATATACAAAATGGACTTGCTTCTTTCACAGTGTGAGAAAGTTCAAATAAAGTATTGGAAGCTAATAGTGCTGTTCAGTTTTAAGTATTTCGTGTCGACCTCAATTTCTGATTTTCCTTGCAGAAAGGTAGTATGAAACAATAAATCAAACTACAAAGAGCAGTTATTTTCTTCATATAATTTCTTCTAATACTTGAAGTGAAATTTAGCAGAATATAATTTTAAAGTTTGATTTATTGGTGTTTGGCTAAATGGTAACTCCTGAAGCAGAGGAGCATGGCACTATGACAACACGAATGCTGATTTATTAAAAGCTGGGAGTGGCAATTCATAAACCTTAATAAAAGGGAGAGGGAATTATTTTAACTTTATGCTTCAGTGTAAACAAAAATATTACACAGAGACAACTTTTCATATAACTAGAACACTGAGAATCAAAAGACATAGTAAAACAGGACTGTCATAGGTAAAAAGTATAAAAGTACTCACACTAATTGTTACAGTCTGGCATTTCATTTCATAGGAACTTATTTAAACAAGTATTGTTAATATGGCAGAATCAAAATATCTAAATGAAAGAAATCAATCACTTTTGATGACAAAAAATGTCAGAAGTCACATACTAATACCTTATCTATCTATCTAAAGTTACCTTCCCTTTTTTGCTTCAGAGCCTGTCCCGAAATTTAAAACACATTAAAGACAGAGAGGCTTAATTTTGCCATGAGACATCTTCACCAGACTACTTACAGACTCCTTTCTAAAGGTGTCAAGCTTCCTGCACAGTAAAGTTTCTTGTAAGGCACTGCAGCACTTTGCGGTTATGTAGTTCTAGCAGAATGGACCTTCTTTTTGTTCAGCGTGACCCACCACTACAATATCTGCTAGCAATAATAACCAAAGTGGTGATAATTACAGTGAAGAAACTATGATATCCTACAGTGTGTCTGCCATTAACAACATTTTACATGTACTTTGTCTTTCCTTTTACTTATGTATTTTGAGGGGTTTTTTTTATGAGAACTGTTTATAACAAAAACAGAGGGAGGAAAAGGGAATAGGGAAGAAGAAAAAGGGAAAAGAAGAAAGAAGCAAAAGCAAAAGAAAAAGAAAGAAATAGGAAAAAAGAAAGAAAAAAAGGAAACCTTGCTGGTAAGTATGAAAATATATAATAATATCAACAAAATTATAATTTAGTTTTAATATTGGAAGTTTCTTGATTCTATGAACAGTTTATGAGAGGGCAGATGGTAGAGTGAAGAAAGCAGCAGAAAAGGTAGCTATTCATTCCATTCTAGTAGCTTGGAATACTTGCTACATGATATGTGGAAACTCTAATCTTAAAGAGACATTGACCTCTTCCTACTAGAATTTCTAGAAACTCTTTCTTATATCAAAACCAACATGATTAATTCCTTTAGTCTTGATAGTCCAAAAGGCTGGAAGGAAAGCTTAGGCTTGGAAGCCCAGAAGGGTGGATGGAAAACAACATACTACAGTTCAAATGGATGGGATCAATCATCCTATTAAAGAAAGAAGAATTTAAAAAATTGTGTATATGTGTGTGTGTTCACAAAAAACAAGTGTCAAACTAACAAGCAATTCTTATATGAAATAATGCAATTTTAACTCACTTGAATTCAGTTATTTCCTTAAAGTTTTGACACCAGTAACTTTCTTTCAATGTGATGTTATTTTTCAATCAGTACTTTCTGGTTTATGAGCCAGGTGTTAGCAATTAGTCATTCATCACAACTGTCATAGAAAAAATAAAAGAAAATTAACATGAGCGATTGAAACAAAGGCAAAATCATTATATTAGCAGTAATCAGGCAACATCCTTCTATAGTTTGTATAATCAAAAACAGATGTATAATTCATTTAGGCAATTAAAAACACATTTTAAATGTTTTAAAAGCTCCCATTTATGTCAGAGGTACAGCTAATTTTCATAATATGTGAATAAATAGAGGTATAGATTGCTTGTCATTGAACACATGGTAGCAGATGAAGGGCAAACAAATAATCACTAACAAACATACAATCATAGAAACATTTAGGTTGGAAAAGTTCTTTAAGATCATCAAATCCAGCCATAAAACTAACACTGCCAAGTACACCACTAAATCATGTCCATCAGCAACACATCTACATGTCTTTTCAGGAATGGGGACTCAACCGCTTCCCTGAGCAGCCTGTTTCAGTGCTTGACAATCCTCTCTGTAAAGAAATTTTTCCTAAAAGCCAATCTAAACCTCCCCTGGCACAACCTGAGACTGTTTCCTCTTGTCCTATCGATTGATACTTGGGAGAAGAGACTAACCTCCATCTCGCTACAACCTCCTTTTAGGTAGTTGTAGACAGCAAGAAGGTCTCTCCTGTGTCTCCTTTTCTCCAGGATAAACAACCCCAGTTCCCTCAGCAACTCCTTGTAAGACTTGTGCCCTAGACCCTGCATCAGTTTTGTTGCCCTTCTCTGGACACTCTCCAGCACCTCAATGTCCTTCTTGTAGTGAGGGGCCCAAAATTGAATGCTGTATTTGATTGCGGCCTCACCAGCACCAAGTACAGGGGAGCAATCTCTTCCTTCCTTCTGCTGGCCACACTATTTCTGATGCTATTGGCTTTCTTAGTGTGTGTTAATTTTGTGTCTGGTGGGGTTTTGGCAGGGGCTGTTGACATGACCCATGGAAGAAGATTTAAGAGTTTCCCCTAGCTCCAACTCAGACCTGCCTCTTGCAAAGGCTGAGCTAATTAGCATCTCAGAGAAAACTTATTTATTTATGAGGGAAAAAGCTTGTTTGAAAAGTTCTGTTGTTTTGGGAGATCTTTTGATTTGGAGAGCAGCAGGGGAGAGAGAGAGTACCATGTGGACACTGAGGTCAGTGAGGAAGGAGCGGGAGAGGTACGCCAGAGCAGCCATTCCGCCTCAGCTCATGATGAGATGGCAGTCTGAGCTCTTGCAGCCTGTAGAAGTCAGCCATGGAGAAGAATTTCATCTGCAGACTCTGGAGGTCCTCAAGCATAATCAGAAATACAAGGTGTAGTAAGAATCTTTATAGTTTTTCAGTATAAAATTTAAAATTAAGGCTATTGAGTATGGTCCAATGCTAGTGAAAATATGTGTATAAGTAGCTATAGTACTACTAGGAAACGTTATAAAGGAGAATTTGCCTATATTGTACATTTTATGGGACCTCTTATTGTACATAAGTGATAAACCAGGAAGGTTCACATTCTGCAAACAACAGGGATGAATAGTAATATTCACAGGTTGCAATCAGTTTTTCTCTCATGATGGTTTAGTGGGGAGTTATAGCTTTAAGTCATTATAAAAGCATTGTAAAAGCAAACTGAGGTAAATGACAGGAGAAAAAAAACCCATACTTTTTTTCTTGTCTTATGGCTTTCTACTCTCTCATGAAACAAATTCTTCTAGCTTCATTACAGTTTTAATCAGTTCTCTTGATATTACTTCTTGCCTATTACTTCTGTATATTATTCACACTTTTTACTTATGCCTTACTGATCTAGAAAGCATGTTAAGCATTTATTTAGGCTCTTCAAATTAATTAAATTATACTACTTTAAAAATACTGTGAAACAAGAGAATCAGTCCTTTTGATACATAATGTTTTTAGCTCTTTTGCTAGCAAATCTAATGAATTGTCTTAGTAAATCAACATGTCAGTCAATAAATGAATGCATATCTGATTTTATGTGAGAAGTGTGTTCAGATTAAAGAGTGAAATGCATATAAACTTGGAAAAGACAGAATTAAGGCAAGTTTTACAGCCAAATTTTATTGGAGTAATACACTGGGGTTTTTATTCCATCCTGTTCAAATACTGCTCTGGAAAAATAATTACTTTCATATTTTGGAGTCAATGAGCTTTTTTGCAAGGAAGTCAGGAGATCTTTGAGGCCCTGCCACTATAGTTCAGAGTTACTTCAGGAAAATTGTATTTCAAATTCTTTATCTGTAGGGTGGACAACTGCTAGGTCAAACTCCTGCTGCTGAAAGCATTTTTACTTAAGTCACACAGTTATTGGATAATTATTCCTGAGTAAGCACTTTATAATTTTTACAATACAACAATCAGTCAAATTAATAGATGAAAACATAAATCATTGTTCAAATTGAAAGAAATTGCTAATTTGCACAAGTTTGATACTAGTGTCGCCTGTTTTCTCATGCTTAGAATAAATAGATGGCTGTATTTTACAAATAAAGTGAATTTTGTAAGACTAGATTCCAGTATTTTATTAGATGTGTTTGGGAAGTCTGAATTAATGATCTAAATAATTTTTTAATTTGAGATCTAAGTTAATCTTTTACTGTCTTTCTAAAGAGGGTGAAGAAAGACCAAGGAGACACAGGCATCTCCTGATGGACTATGTACTATGCGCATCTCTTCCATTACGTGAGAAGCAGTCCTCTGTGTCTGTGTCATCTGTAGGGGATCCAATGTTTTAGAGCAACATTTTCCTGCAAGATGGTGTTTTCTAACAAGCTTTTAATACAACTTTCATCTCATAGTACATCACGCTTGGAACATAAAAACTGGAACAGATTAACAAAACTTCTGGATTTTCAACCTTGAATCAGAAACCTTCTTATACAGACCTATCATTTTCTTCTTTTCCTGTGTGTAACCATGTAGATGAAGCTGACCACATATACTAATGTTCTGATTTAACTTTTATAATTTATCCTTGTACATTTGATTTATTTTCTGTATTTCTCAATTTTTTGAGGTTAGAAAGTAAGTTATTTTACTAAACTGACTTGGCATAGTTTCAAGTTGTTGATGATGTCCTGAGATTTAGCAGAGTGTTTCATTTCCAATAAATGTCATAATCATTATAGCTGCTTTTCATAGCTTTGACTGGAAATACAATTAGGTTTATATCCCCAAACTCATTGCCCTCTTAATTTTATTTTTTTTCTTTTGTTCTTGATATTTGCTTTCATTACTGAGTGTGTATTCATTTGAAACAGATGTGAGCCACTGAAGTATAATATATTACAACCTCATAGTCATTTTACTGCTTATTTCCACATTTTAATTGTAAATACTGAGATGCTCATTTGTATATTGGTATACCGGTGAGAACACTGAGATTTTTAATGACACATGAAACATTTATTAAACTAACAAAATCTAAGCCTCTTTAAAATGGTATAATGATGGGTTTACAAGATTAGAAAAACTGAACAAAATCACACCATTGGAATCATAATTTTAAACATGGTTTCAAGTTAAGTGTCCTAAATCATATATCTATATGGTTGTTTGTACCTCAAAAAAAAAAAAGCATCAATATATTATGTTCCAGTTATAATTTAATGAAGAGCTTCAATAAATAATGTCTCGGCAGAATTTAAAGAAAACTGTTAGAGAAACTCTCTCTGCACATACACATATACCCAATCTATTTTAAAATACATTGTGTACTCTTTGTCTATATGATGTTAATATTTTTTAAATATATAAATGGAATGGTATGTTAGTAGCAACAGCAAAAAGCATAATTCTCCCTCTATGAAATTTTATTCTGTACACAAAATATCTTAACAAACTGGAAACTTCATTTTCTTACTGAATGGAAACTGGGAGTTATGATCTTTGTTGCCTTGCTATAAATTGACTTTGCATACATGGAATACTCAAATCAATCTGCAAATTATAAAACAAATATGAAATTTCATTTAATTTTGAAATAATTAGATAATCTGATATAATGGCATATCTCATCTGTGGTGACTCCATGTTGTGGTTCAGGTTTTGGTGTGGTTTTCAGCTGCAGAGGAAGGAGGTGGACACTCTTATTCTGGCATGGAAGGATGTTGCTGACTTTGTTTTGGCTCATTTACGTAGCAGAGGATGGAGCCTCTAGCACTGTTCCTGTTCCTGTTCCCTGACTCAAATTTCTCCCCTGCCTTTGACCCAGTCTGTGCCAATCAACATCTCTGCATATAAGTCAGTTTAAGGGAGGAACTGCCTTTCATTTTTGGGCACACTCTTTTGTTTTGGAGGGGGTAGGGTGGAAGAAGAGAGAACCAGCTACATGGTCGCTGAGGTAACCAGAAGAAGCTCGCAGAATACATGCTGGGACTGTGATATCTTCCTCGGTCTGTGGCAAGTTAATCATTGACCACTGTCAGAAGATGTGGACGGACCAGAGAAAGGAAAGGCTCAGCAGAGGAGCGGCCAAGCTGGAGAAAAAGAGAGCCCAGGAGCAGAGGAATGGATGCTGGACTCCCGAAAAATGAGATGACTTTGGTTTGCAGCACAGAGTTGGCTCGGTGCTGGGAGAGTCGACCCTGGCAGCAGACCTGCCACGTGAACTGGAGGCATTCATGCCGGACTGTCTCTTCTTGGGGCAGGAGGGTGGAATGCTACATGGTGCTGGACTCCCGAAAAATGAGATGACTTTGGTTTGCAGCACAGAGTTGGCTCGGTGCTGGGAGAGTCGACCCTGGCAGCAGACCTGCCACGTGAACTGGAGGCATTCATGCCGGACTGTCTCTTCTTGGGGCAGGAGGGTGGAATGCTACATGGCCAGAGGAAAACAGTGAGGAGTGCCTGCCAGGGAGCAAGCAGCTGGAACCTCATGTAGAAGGTTTAAAATGACTGTGCACCCCATCCTGTGTTCCCTCCCCACCCTGCACCTCCATGCCAAATGGAAGGAGGTAGTAAAGCCAGGCCTAGAAAAAGGGGAGGGGATGGGAGGAAGATGTATTTGAGATCTTGTTCTCTCTTTCTGTCCTACCCTAATTTAATTGTCAACTTTTTTGTGGTTTTCTTCTTTTGAATTAAATTGATTTTGTTTCCCCTGTTCCAGTCTGTCTTTTGCCTGTGGCTGCAAGTGGTGTGTTTAGCCTTCCCTTGTCCCCTGCCTTGACCTGTAAGTAGTTTTTTTGTTTTCTTCTCCAAGAGGAGATAAAACAATTATGTGACTTTAATTGCCTGTAAGGTCTAAACAGCAACAATCCATGTCTTCATTTTATTGTTCTATCTTCAGAAGTTAGGATTAGTTTCTTACCATAGTACTACTATCAGAATGCCTCAGTTTTTTCACAGATTGCTTACTATAGGCATACTCTGCTAGTCCATGCTTCGTTTAAATGGTTAAGTACATTTGATTTCTTATATTATAAAAAAGTAAATTGCTGTTTATTTTCATATCTTCTCATTTCCAGTCTATTTCCTGGTTATCCCTACTAATCCTTCCCATTTCACCCATTTTGAATCTCGTGTGTTGGCAATATGTCTGTATTTTCCTGTGAAGTTGCATAAATTTTAAAAGTTTCAGCATCATGTTTCTTCATACTTTTCCCAGTGTTACTGGCATAGCATTTCTCTATCCAATAGAAACAGAAACCGCAGATACGGTTTTTAAAGCGGAGATAACATTTTATCTCATTTATGTCTTCAGAGATCATGAAAATTATTAACATATACAGTAGAAAAAGTAGCAAGCACTATATGGAATTCTATTTTCAAAATAATTATTTCACTATGACAAGAAATTTACCGTGCTTCTTTTTTTTTTTTTGTGGGTTGTTTTATTTAATGTAAATTTTATGAAATTGGAAAACATTGTCTTAGTAAAAATTCCTAACATAAAACTCTGCATTCAAAGTAGTATTTTTATTTTTTAAAACATATGACTGAATATTGTATACTGGGCTAGAAGACAAGGAAATTTTTTTTTGCCTGAAATGATGACTTTTAATCAAAGTACTACAAAATTTATTTGACCTGTAAGAATGGCCCAAAAAGATAAATCTTAAGTCAAGATTTTATTTTTATTTTCTTGGAATCAATGGTACCCTATTCATGAGACTGTAATCACTATATGTGAAATTTATTTAGGGGGATCAAGACTAACTCCCATGAAATTTTACATAATTATACTAGAAGAATAGATGCATAGATAGGCAAACAGCAAATAAACAGAAGTATGAAGATTTAAAACAAGTGTAAGTAAGTCTGAAAAAGACCAGAATTTCTTATTATCTTTCTCTAAGTGAGACTTCTGCTGTTTTCTTCAGTTGCTTTTGGTCTTGTCTTAAAGTGTGTTTACTCTGCTTCTAAGTAAGTCCAATTGGGTAAGTCCAAACTGGACTCATCAGAGTGCAATACTTGTAAAGAAATTTATCCTAGGTAAAGACAGAGCTTGTATACTATATTTAGGGGTAATATGAGCAAAACTTCCAGGCTCTCATTAAGGTCCCTTAGTTTCAGGCAGTAGAGCATAATTCATGTAACTCTAAGAAATATTTAAAAGAGAGTTCTAACCTCCCTCTGGTGACGTCTGTCTTTCTTCATTAGTTATGACTCTGTTTAGATATTGAACTAGTAAAGGCCAAAATTAGATAGAACTAATTTCATGCTGCTCACAACCTGGTTTTGTATCCTGATCAATGAGAAAACCAATTAAAAAGATTAGAAAGTGTGGAAAGAAGTACTGTGGAAACAGAATAAATATGAAAGGGTATTCTGAATTTGGAAGCTTGGGGAGTAAAATGAGTAAGACAAATGGGAAAGTAGTGTACAACTAAGTAACCCTGAACACTTTCACACTGAGAATCAAGATTGGTGACTCTCTCCTCTTTTTTAATTCACAAAATGGGGTTAATAATATCTCTTTATTTATAAAACCTTTTTGAAAATAAATTGTGAAGCATATATATATACCGTCACGGTAATGTTACACATACAAGGTGAAACTCCTATTTTTGGAGCAAAGTGTGAATAACATGCAGAATATAAATCATGAAGTTACAGATGTAACACTAAAAAAGATAACAAGAGATTATTTAATCAACTAATTAAACTCAGCATCATATTTATGTCGAGAACATACACATATGAGATTTACATAGAGTATCCGATTTATGTAGTTCTTAACTCATGTACTTGACCTTGAAACTCATATGAAATTTTAAGAAATATATTCTGTGTGAATGTGAATGGTAGTTCACTCACGGTTGTATCTCTCCTTTATTGAAATAAATAATATTTAAATAAATAAATATATCATAACCCAAAATTTAATTCAATACTCTCTTTTCAAAGAACATTTTGGTCTGAACTACTGGACTTCCCTGAATTTGTGCTGAAGTTCTGTCAGGATAAACAGTGTAAACTACAATTGTTCCACACATAACCGAAGTAGCTGGGTTCTAAGAAGCAGAGTCTTCTGTACAGTTAGTTACCAGCAAAAGAAGAGACATTTCATTTCTTGTACTCCACAGGTGTGGTAAGGAATAAAATGGAGGGGGAAAAAATATACCGATTAGTAGCATATAACAAGAATAGCTGTAGCATACATGTTTGGATAACACCACCCAAATGAAGACAGTTGTATTACAAACGTTCTCTAAATATTTAACAACTCCATACAGACTATTTTTTTCAAATATCACCTAATCAATAACACCAAAGAAATTTTGAATGTTCTGAGAGACGCAAGGTAATGTCTTCACCTGTTCTATCTATATATGCTACGTATTTCCAGATTCTGTCAGGTAAAATGTTCTAAACAGTGAGCTATAGAGCAATGATTGACTTTTTTTTTTTATAGTATGTGAGATCTAAATTAATAACATAAAGCTGAAAGCTTTGGCATTCCATGAACCTTATGAAGAAAGAGTGATAATTAAAGGCAGTATGAAATCTGATGAATGCCCTAAACAACGGTTTCAAGAACTGGTACTGCTTTTGATTCCATAAAAAAATCTACTGTGGTCTTAGACTGAAGAAGCAGCTTTGCAGAGGCCTGGTTTTTCTTTGCATTTGGGACTGTTCTTTTGTTTGTCTGAATGGCTTGTGAACTATACGGAATGCTTTGAGATTGAAGATATTGGATATAAAGATATAAAATACTAACTTCTGTAGGCTGTATTCCTAAATCCTTTGGGATTGGAACTGCAGTTTGTACAGTTTGTAATGCTTTTATTTGTCTCACAATATGTGGTACAACTTTTTTTCCTCTGCAAGCTGGAATAAGAACCACTCCATATATATAGGTCTGCTGTGGAAAACCACAGGCAAAAACTACCGGGAATTAAAATCCAGTATTCCTTCGGCCATGCATGGTAATCATTTAGCTAAGTTTTGTGCACACATTCTGTTCTGCATGTGTATATACGGAATCATCATGGCTTGGCTTTGTGAACAAAGATTTGGGAAGGGCTTTACCCACGTTTACTGCAAGCGCGCTGATGGCTGAAAAGGCCAATGAAGGACAGACAAGTCCGGTTGCAAAAAGCACACAACCGTAGAATATCTCAAGTTGGAAAGAACCCATAAGGATCACTTGAGTCCAACTCCCTGCTCCTCGCAGGACTACACAAAACTAAATCATATGACTAAGAGCATCATCCAGGCACTCTTTGAACTCTGACAGACTTAGGGGCATGACTGCTTTCCTGGGAGCCTGTTCTAGTCACCAGCCACCCTCTCAGTGACAAATGTCTTCCTAATGTCCCATCTGAACTTCCTCTTTGCAGCTTCATTCCATTTCCTTGTGTCTTATTACTGGTCAGCAGAGAGGGGAGATCATCACTTTCCCCTCCGGTGCCTGCCTTGAGGAAGCTGTAGACTGCAATAATGTCACCTCTCAGCCTTCTCTTCCCCAAGCTGAAAAAGTCAAGTGACATCCACTACTCCTTGTAAGTCTTGCTTTTGAGACCTTTCAACATCGTTGTTGACCTCCTCAAGACACACTTTAAGAGTTTGATGCCCTTCTTATATTGAGGCACCCAAAACTACACACAGTACTAGAGGTGGGACTGCCTGAGAGCATTGCAGATTGGGTCATTCACCTCTCTTGACTGTCTAGTGAGGCTGTGCGCCCCAGGTCACAGTTGGCCCTTTTGGCTGCCAGGGCACACTTCATATTCATCTTGCCGTCCACCCAAATCTCCAGATTTCTTTCTGCAGGGCTGCTCTCCAGCCGCTTGTTCCCTAATTTGCATGTATAACCAGGATTACTCTCTCCCAGGTGGAGAATGTGTTACTTGCTTTTGTTAAATTTCATATGGCTGGCGATTGCTCAGCTCTCCAGTCTGTCTATAACTCTTTGTAAGGCCTCTCTACCCTTGACAGAGACCACAGCTCCTCCTAATTTAGTATCATAGACAAACTTTCTGAATGTACATTCAATTTCTGTGGCCAGATAATTTATAAAAACATTAAAGAACACATATATGTATATACTTGTAGATATGCACACACAGATGTTTTTGTGTAGACATGCATAGGAAATGCCTTGTGGATATAAAACACACTAATGAACACAAGGTTTAAGTTATCTACTTTCTCAAACATCCTAATCATTGTTTTTGAAAAGGACTAGAATGTCTTGTTGATTAACTGGGCTGCAAAAGGGCGCACTTCATGTAAGTGGGGATGAACAACTAAAGGATATGGATGATTTTGAAATAAACTGTGGGTGAATATTAATCTCACTCAATAGTTAGCATCTCTGCTAGATGTCCCAGTATATCGTTACAGTAAAGGGAGAGAAACCAACACTTTTCGGCCGTGACTCACATGCCCTATTTTAAAAGCTTACTACAGAATGAGACAATTTACACTTACTTGTCTCTACTGGTTATGAACGGCGTCTAGACTGACAGCTTCAGTATAGAGGTCCACACCATAAATGTCTGAAATTAAATGATTTTGAGTGATGTAATTATAAAAGTAGAACAATGTGGATTCCATTTTGGATGCCATTTTGGTCTATTAACTATTTTTTTAATTACTGATTTTTATTAGTATTTGAGGAGGCTTATGGCTATACTAATGTGATAATTTTCACAAAATAAGTAGACACGTAAAATAGCTATAGATATTTTAGAAACTTCCACAGTGGAGAAACTTGTAAACAGTACAGAACTGAGAGAAGTAGCTTGTACACTAGTAAGCGTGGTACCATTCAGAGGACCTGGACAGGCTGGAGAAATGGGCTGACAAGAACCTCATGAAGTTCAGCAAAGGGAAGTGCAAAATTCTTTACCTGGGGAAGAAGAAATCTGTGACCCAACACTATGAATTGTTTTTCCAATTGACTGGAAAGCAACTTTGCAAGAACTAGGAATCCCAGTGGACCAAAATTTGATCATAAGCCAGCAGTGTGCCAGCAAAAGGCCTCTGGTTTCCAGCACTTAGGCAGAATGCCACCAGAATGTCGATCTGCACTGGTGAGGCCACACCTGGATTAGTGTGGTGTTGGTACACTGAAACAAGTCTAGTGAAGTGCCAAAAATGTAAATAATGGACTGGAGCATAGTTTCTGAAAAACACAAACTGCAAATTAGCTATTGACATTTTAGACTCTCTCAAGGATGCTGAAACCGAGTTTTACACAGGCAAAACAAGAATAGTTCATATTCTGAGTCTATTTTACAATTTATTCATATCTTTAAATTTTATTTCTTGCATCTGAATAGCACACTGAAAATCTGGCTAGTAGAGTGGTTCATTAATGCAATATGTAACTGAAACTAATACAAGATCAACTGAGGTATCTGTTTCACTGAAAATATTTTTAAAAGACAATTATTACAAAGTTCTTCTATGAATGCAAAAGATGATTTTCTGAAATCAGTCATCTATTAATTGCAAAGATCTAGAAAAGAAAAATATTTGAACACAGCTTTATGTGGATGAAAAAATAAACAGATGTAGTGAAGTTCTAAAAAAGTTATGTCAGCATGGTTTTACAGTTCTCTGAGATGTTAAAATCTTCAACAATTAACAAAACCCCTCAGATTATACCTTTTATCAACCGATGTGGTTCCTCATTAAAACATATGTAGATTCAGAACTGCTCATGGACCAAAGCCCAACAACTAAAGAAACCCTCTGAGACCTTCTTAATCTTTTGCACACTTTGATGTAAAAGCTAATGAGTTATTCTAAGGTATAACCATAAGTCAGCCTAAAGGAAATCTTATAGCTGTGCAGATGATGGAACAAACAGTAATGCACAGATGACTTCACTGTTACAAAAGTTAACAGCTCCTCAAGTCAACTATGAAAAAAATACACGTTTTAAAGACATATATTAATATGTTTGAGTGTTTCTATGAGTATTCAAATGTGTGCAGTGAATTTAAATGAGCCCTGTGAAATATGTGCCACAATCATCAATACATACACTTTTAGAGCCAAACAAACTGACATTTCTTGAAAAGATTAAGGATGAAAATCAACTATAGCATGTTTCTTGTTCAAACAAAGAAAATAAATCTAGAATATTTGAAAAACTGAACTGCATAGTGGTATTTCATAACATCTAATAACTGGAAAGAAAAAATAATATATATCATCATGTACATTATTAAGACAGTAATTATTTCATATCCTGATTAACACCTTTAGCATTCTAAAAGGTAGCCTCAATATTCACACGCTCACTAGTGTTTCTTGTGAGAAATGAGGAGGAAACACCAGTGAAATACAGTTACAACTTATAAAATAGTTTTTAAAATGTAGACTAATTCCATGTATTAGCTTTCTTACTGGTACATACCTGATGTACTAAAACAAAAAACAAACAAGCAACAACAACAACAAAAACCCAAACCGCCTTTCACTCAGATTTTGTGACTTAAGACAACCATTTCTCTTCAAACATAAAAATTACTAAAGCCCAAGTCCAAGTAATTTTCTTGGTTTTCTGCAGCTTGGTTTTTAACTGAAATTTTCTTGGTTTTCTGCAGCTTGGTTTTTAACTGAAATTACAACACATTTTGTATTTGAAGAAAAATAGATCTGGAATTTGCAATGGATCCATTTATTTATATTAATATATGTTAATTTTCCATACTCATGGAATCATAGAATCATAGAATGGCTTGAGTTGGAAAGGACCCTTAAAGATTATCTAGTTCAACATCCCTGCCATGGGCAGGGACATCTTTCACTAGATCAAGTTGCTCAAAGCCAAATCCAACATGACCTTGAGCACTTGCAATGATGGGACATCCACAAGATGTCTGGAAAACCAGTTCCACTGTTTCACCACCCTCATAGTAAAGAACTTCTTCCAATTTTCTTGGTTTTCTGCAGCTTGGTTTTCAACTGAAATTTTCTTGGTTTTCTGCAGCTTGGTTTTTAACTGAAATTACAACACATTTTGTATTTGAAGAAAAATAGATCTGGAATTTGCAATGGATCCATTTATTTATATTAATATATGTTAATTTTCCATACTCATGGAATCATAGAATCATAGAATGGCTTGAGTTGGAAAGGACCCTTAAAGATTATCTAGTTCAACATCCCTGCCATGGGCAGGGACATCTTTCACTAGATCAAGTTGCTCAAAGCCAAATCCAACATGACCTTGAGCACTTGCAATGATGGGACATCCACAAGATGTCTGGAAAACCAGTTCCACTGTTTCACCACCCTCATAGTAAAGAACTTCTTCCATATGTCCAATCTAAATCTACCCTCTTTAAGTTTAAAACCTTTTCCCCTTGTCCTGTTACTACCAGCCGTGGTAAAAAGTCTCTTTTCATCTTTCTTATAAGCCCTCCTTACATACTGTAAGGCTGCAATGGAGTGTCTCTGTAACCTTCTTTTCTGCAGGTTGAACAGCACCAACTCTCTCAGCATTTTTTTTATAGAAGTGTTCCATATATCTGATCATGTTTGTAGTCCTCCTCTGGACTCACTCTAGCAGGTCCATGTCTTTCTTGTACAAGGTACCCCAGAGCTGGACACAGTACTCCAGATAGAGTCTTACAAGAGCATGGTAGAGGTGGAAAAACACCTCCCTCTACCTGGTGGACATGTTTCTTTTGATGCAGATCAGGATATGGTAGGCCTTCTGGACTGTGAGCGCACATTGATGGCTCATGTCCAATTTTTCATCCATCAATAACCCTGAGTCCTTCTCCACAGGGCTGCTCTCAATTCCTTTATGCCCAAGCCTGTATTGATAGAGGAGGTTGCCTCAACCCAGATGCAGGACCTTGTACTTGGCCATATTGAACTTCATATGTTTGCATGAGTCCAATCCTCAAGTCTGTCAAGGTCCCTCCAGATGGCATCCTTTCCCTCATGCCAACCGATTGTAATAGCTTGATGTCATCCCCAAGCTTGCTGAAAGTGCACTCAGTCCCACTGTTTATGTCATTGATTAAGATATTGAACAGTACTGATCCCAGTGGAGACCCTTGAGGGACATCACTCGTTACTGGTTTCTATTTGGACATTGAGAGGTTAACTGTAACTTTAGATATGAACATTCAGACACTTCTTTATCCATTTAATAGTTCATCCATCAAACCCATCTTTCTCTAATTTAGAGCTAAAAATGTTGATAATACTGGTAATTAAGAACAGAATTCTAGATATTGGAAACAACATGATGAACTGAAGTTCTTATTATGGATTAATTTACTTTGAAAGAGATGAGTAAAATGCCAAATCTTATACAGATAATGCTTTATTCTGTCAATTGTGTTTATTTAGGTCATTCCTTAGAGCACACTAACAATGCAAATTTTCTTTTGTACTTTTCAAACAAACAGGAACAGAAAGCCCTCTTCCCTAAATGCAGTATAAGTCATTAATTTGTAGAGACAAGGACAGACAAGGAAACAATGCAATAAGGCGCAATACAGAAGAAGAGAGAGCATTGCTACAAAAGAAAATGGAGTTTGTAGCATGTGAGAGGGATACCATTCACAAAACCTTAGTGAAAGTTTTGGTTTTTTCTTTTTTCTAGTAGCACTCACGTAAGCATCAGTAAGCAAGCTACTGCTTAGAAACGATCTATATATGAAAGGCATTTTTGAGGTTGCAGCTGTTTCTCACTGATGCAAATAGTGAGAATTCACAAATCTTTATGTACTACTTTGGGGGGGGTTAAGAATTATGTTAAAAATCATGATGGATGAGTAGATCTTTTACTGTTTGCCAATTTTTTAATATTCTCAGCTAAAGCCTGTTGGAACTTTTGAGTACACACAATGACTTGTGCTTCAGTCAGGTGTCCATAATACAAAGAGGAAAAGCCAGACTGCTGTCTATTACAACTTAGAACTAAGACACTTGTAGCTATCACTACTTTGGCTTAAAACAGTCTCTAGCAAAAAATGTCAGTTAGACTCAGTTCTGGTAGTTTTAGAATCTTAAAATGTAAGAATACACAATAATAATCCCAGACAAGAGAGTTTTCTATTGAGAATTATGGTGTTCCGTTTTCTCAGTCTGGTGATTCTGCCCAGTGACCCACATTATTTCTGCTAATTAAATCTTTAATTAACATTGGTAATATTGACTTTAAGTAAATAGATATGGTATAAGTCTGTAAATACTGGCTTTCACTTTGTTAATATCTAATTTACTTTCTCTAATTATCTCTCTAAACACCCATAAAATGCTTTAGTATACACTACAGTCTATTAATAGCAGTTCAATTACTTTTGTATTGCTTGTGTAATTTAGGAGAAATAAATAGCAACGACATTTACATTTTGTCTTTATGCAGCCTATAAATATACTTACAATTACGATTTAATTGCAAAAATACCAATACAGTTCTTAATTTGTGGTGTGATCTGTTCATGAAATACTCATTAATAGGAGCTCAACATACAAAGAACAATCTTTCTTAAAACCACAAAAAGCACGTCTCTGTGGTCAGTTATATTCTGTCACTTTTTCAGAAATATGTTTTTAATCTTTGACTATCAAACCATTTTTAATCAGAAAAACAAGTGGTGAAATAAAAAATATATATTCAAATAATTGCATTGCACCAGAAATTTCATGTATACATTTCTCTCTTATGGCAAGTTAACTCTCAAGGCAAGAAATTTTACAGTTAAAAGTCTTTTTTACTTCCTCTGTTACTAAGAGGGGAAGAATCGAGAACTGCAGAAGAAATCCTGTTTGGCACAAGTACTCATAAATATAGTTTCTCTAGTGACTTGAAGTTGAATGAGGTTCACCATAATTTGAGACCAATTACAGGTGAACCGCTAAAATGTTACAGGTGATCCGTGTGGGACAAAGCAAGCAAACTCTGTGGCACACAGCAGAAAAATAAGAAGCGTGGATATTTGCTGCAGATCCAGTCAGGCACCCAAGTTTTTTTAGAGTATATATTCTTGTTGCTTGGGAACATGGCTTAGAGGTGACCTGACAGTGCTGCATTAGCAGTTGGACCTGATGATCTTAAAGGTCTTTTCAAACAAAAATTATCTTGTGATTCTACAATAAATTCAAATAAATAAATAGTATGCCAACTAATTTATTCTGCAGAAACATCTGGCAGCCAATATCCAACCACCTAGTCAAGCATAACGGAGCTTCTGTCGAGCACGAACTGGAAACTGGGCTTCATGGCTTGTGTGTATACCATTTTATGGTGAAGGGTAAAGGTCTTTTCAAACAAAAATTATCTTGTGATTCTACAATAAATTCAAATAAATAAATAGTATGCCAACTAATTTATTCTGCAGAAACATCTGGCAGCCAATATCCAACCACCTAGTCAAGCATAACGGAGCTTCTGTCGAGCACGAACTGGAAACTGGGCTTCATGGCTTGTGTGTATACCATTTTATGGTGAAGGGGGGAATCAAAAATAAATAGTATGCCAACTAATTTATTCTGCAGAAACATCTGGCAGCCAATATCCAACCACCTAGTCAAGCATAACGGAGCTTCTGTCGAGCACGAACTGGAAACTGGGCTTCATGGCTTGTGTGTATACCATTTTATGGTGAAGGGGTGAATCAATGTCGCATACTCACGGTCTTCAGATGAGCATGAGGAAATAAGACACCTATTGTTTCACTCTTGATCTACATGCTAAACAATAGAATGACTGTAGTTAATGCAAAAATTATGATATTTAAAAGCAAGAACGTGGGGTGGGCAGCCATGAAGAATTAAAAGGAAAGATTGCTGAGATGAGCTAGTTAGATGTCTGTCTGGTACACTCTGACAAGGCTTTTAGATAAGGCATATGAGGAAGGTGTGGTGTTTAATATCAAATTTACTTTCCTGGAGACATTTGATATTACATGAGGTTTGTGATTTAGAAAAGTGATACATGCTATACTGAAAACACATGTACAAATGTCAGTGGCACTTAGCAAAATACAGCAACTGCAATAACAGTTCAATCACGATATCAATGTGATTCTCATTTCCAGTCTCTATAATATGCCCACTGAGGCTGAGGGGAGACATTATCACTCTACAACTACCTGAAAGGAAGTTGTAGCAAGGTGGATGTTAGTCTCTTGTCCCATTTTGATTCTTCCCAGTGCTAGGACAAGATAAAATGGCCTCAATTTGCACCAGGGGACGTTTAGGTTGGTTATTAGGAAATATTTCTTCCCTGAAAGCATTGTGAAGCACTGGAACAGGCTGCCCAGGGAAGTGGTTGAGTCACCATCCTTGGAGGTATTTAAAATACTACTATATGTAGCTTAAGGACACAGTTTAGTGGTGGACTTGGAAGTGTTAGGTTTGTGGTTAGACTTGATTATCTTAAGGGTCTTTTCCAACATAAGTGATTCTATGACACTGGCTGTTCCCAGACACCAGAAAGGAAGACATGGGTTGAAGCCAGCTCAATCTCATTGTTCTCTCCAAAGATTTGGTTAGTTGCTTAGTTTTCGTGTTTTATGTTGGGTTGAGCTATGTATTCACTCCCCCCATGCTGGTGTGGCTGACTTATGGAGAAACAATTTCACCACCACTTTGTACACTCAGCTGTCATATAGTCAATTAATCCACTGGCAAATGTCTCTGAAGGAATATTCCAAACTGAAAATAGCCAAATGGTTTTATATCATCCAATGTACATCTGTTTGCACTTTAAAAAGGTTATTATTTAATAAGCTTAAATTCCTGTTCCTTTAAGGTCTTTTGAAATGCTTGCAGTAAGTACAAAGATAGGTTAAATTTAAACAATTCACTCCAAACCTCATTTCATTTTCATTGTATAGAAGACATATTTTGTAATTAACATTTTCTATTAAGAAGAAATTTAAGATTAAATTAATAAGAAATAGTTTAAGCATTTTGAGCAAGTTGCAGTTTCTTATTACACTGATTCATACCACTTAATATAACAAACCTCAGTATGCAGCAGGCATTATTTTTGGAGTTAAAAAAAAAGAGACACTTTTAAGAAGAAATGTTTTAGAAAAACAGATTTTGTGTTAGTAGTTTGAGGAGATTGTAAAAACACACAATATTTTGAAACCATAGATGCATATTTTCTGAAGAACATATAGCTCAATCTGATCAGTCACATAAAATCAACGAATCATTAAAATTTCTTCTCTAATATTTGTTATAATACATAATATACGGAATCTAAGATGTTTTGCTTTTTTTTTGAAATTATGGTCATTAGATTAAAAAAATCTGATAATAGGTAATTCATAGATTTGATATATCATTAGAATAAGACTTCACACAGATATTTGCATTACTATGAAGTAAAAAAGGTAAATCAAACCAAAGAAAGGTAAAATACAACTGCTTTAAGTGTTACTATATATAAAAAAATTAAGTGGGAAAAAAAGGCTTCAGTGGCAACCACTAAGCACTGCTGGTTTTCTGTGATTTTTCTCTCTTCAGGAAGTAATGTACTGTAAAGCAGATGCCTCCTTTTCGGCATAAATGCTGCTTGGAATTTAAAAGTAAAATATGTATTCTACACTAATGAATTCTTTTCTTTTTATTTCCAAAATAACTTTTTAAAGAGCACATTGACTAGAGAAGGAAGATCATCTGAGCCGAGTCTTCCAGTTTTAAAAGTCGTATCTTTTTTGCGCATAAGAAATAACATTTTGAGAATTACTGTAGAAAAATAATCCTGAAGATGTGATCAAGAAAACAAATTAATACATAAGGACTTTAAACTGAAAAGTTTGCTCTGTCAGTTCCCAAACATGTTAATAATGCAGGTTTAGATACGCCAGTTGGACATACATCTTTTCCTGAACAACTGGAAGACCTCACACTGGGCATCTTGAAGGGTAAACTTTGCCATTGTTACATTTAAATTCTAAAGAATAAACTGTCTGTTAAGGGTCGAGTGACCGAGGTAAAACAACACCTCGAATTCCCTAAATGGACCCCCTTTTGTCTCGTTGGAGACAG
>NW_010395767.1:29039-66962 GCF_000710305.1 Buceros rhinoceros silvestris | reverse complement strand
GTGCGGTCGCTCGGCGTTTGGGGCGACCTCACCGGGTACCTCCCTCTGCGTGACTCCCTCGCGGGGAGAGGGGAGCGCGCACGGCCGGTGTGTTTCGTGAGTAGGTGTTTTAATTGTCATATCTGAATGTTTTGTAGGCCTGGGGGGAAACAGCCGTGATAGTGTTGTAAAGCTAATTAATTATACTTAAAATGATAATTAAAAGTCCTGCAAAGAAGTCGTGGTGGGGGGGAGGGCTGCCAAGGACCCCGGGTGAAAGCAGCTTGAGTTGTGAAATGGACTTCATGCGCTGGCTACCGTGGTTTTTCTGTAAGCGTGGGCTTGTACAGAAATACATTTTTAAAGAAAATTTAGATTGATTAGGGATACATGTATAAAAATTGCTACGGTAATTCTCGTGTGCAGTTGTTCTAATTACCTTAATTTTAGTGAAATACATTTGTTTGTGACAATGAAAGTCTTGAGTCATTTTCCCTAATAGGCTTAAAGCAATATACTGAAGACAGAGTAAAAATGATAGGCAGTTAAAGTTGTGTTGAGGAAATAATCTGAGAGATCAAAAGTACAGGTCGGCTAGTTGTTGGCGTATGTTGCTACTGAACACTTGCTGTAATTATTAATTAAACATTAGTAATTTGAATGTTCAGTGTTACTGTTTGATCTTCCATCTGAATAAAAAATTGGGGAACATAGTAGGAGACTGCTTTCTGGGTGTATCCGGAGATCTTTAAAGGCCTTAGACCAGCAAGGGTCTATCTGAAGGAGAGCAGAGCATAGAGCTTCTGAGATAAAATGAGTAGTGCAATATGAAAATCAGAAATCTAAGGTATGAAATCCCCTTCTGTTAAGAAGAACAGGAAAAACAGTTATTAATATTGCACAAAAGCTGGAGTAGTCAGTGCAGCATTTTTTCAGTTTTGCTGGAAAACCCCTTCTGTTAAGAAGAACAGGAAAAACAGTTGTTAATATTGCACAAAAGCTAGAGTAGTCAGTGAAGCATTTTTTCAGTTTTGCTGGAAAATCTCTAGTCAGATGCTTGCTAAAACTGAATAAAATGATGTGATGGGAGTGCGATCAAAGCAATAAAAAAAGGAGCAGAGCTAACTAAGCTTTTATCCTCTGAGACATTCTGAAGAGGTAGTTTGGGAGGAGAATTTGTCAGTAAGGAGGAAACAATTAAAAACAATGTGCAAACTGAAAATAGACTAGTTTGATTTGTTAGGACCGTTTTGCATCAAACTTCTTTTACAGTAGCCAAAGCAGCTAATGAGGAACGAATGTAAGGGGTTTGTCTTGAGTTTTACAGGGTTTCTGCCATTGTCAGGATTGATGTTAAAAAACAAGCTACTGAAATGGGGTCTAAAAATAGTTTTTGTGAGAACTTGTACAGTCAGTTGAAAAATTGCTTATGAAACTGACTTGTAAACAATTCACTTTTAAAGGGAGATGTAGTGGAGCATCCTCCTGGCAAGTTCTGTTTTGAGTGTATTTTCATTGTTTTCTGTAATGGCGAACACTATATAGATACGTTGCCAAGTCAGAAGGGTTGCAAGCATTGTGCTGCTTAGGGTCAGAACTCAAAATGGTCTTGAAGATTGATAGCAGATGGGAAATCAGTGTAATTAAGCTCTATTAACAAGAACTGGGAAAGGAAGAGAACACTGGGAGGAAAAATCAAAGGCATAATTAGTGGAAAGGGTGTTACTGAACAGCAAACAGTATCCCCAAAAAAGAATTTGATCATATGTAGGGCATAATAAATATTGATAATATGATGTCCTTTCACCTAGACAAGCATTGTTTTGGCATGTTAACAGGTGTGATTAAATATAAAGACAAGGGAAGTGATTACTCTGAAGAAGGGCCTTGGCTAAATTGGTGTTGCTATTTTTTAATCATAGTAGGTAGATACGTAGACATTGCAGTAATATTAGGTTTATAAACGTGGCTTGTGAGGGGGAATGTGAAAGGTGAAGACACTAGAAAAGAAGAAACTTAAGAGCAAATGTGGCAAGTGCCCTCATGTCCATAAAAGGGTTGCTATGTAAAGACTATTGACTATATAGTCTCCAGGTTCTCTGTAGGGCGAGGGAAGAAATCATGTTTGGTTTTGGAAGATAATACTTGGTTGGATGTTACAGCAAAACATTTGACTTCTGGTTTGATGAAACACTGAACCTGGGTGTCCACAAAGATTGTGAGAAATCTTATGTTGAAGTAAATGCTCGACAGACATCTGTTGAGAACAGTCTGGTCTCTCAGTGGTCCTTACAGGTGTGCATTGAAACAGTTCTGTGCATACTAATGTGCTGGAATTACAAATCTTAATTGGAGAAAACTGATTTAGAATCTGCAAAAGCTTCCTTGAGCCTGGATTTTTACGAAGCTTTAGTGTTAAAGGACTGTGATGTATCCTTCTCTATCTCCTCTTCAGTGTGTTGTAGAAGAGTATGTGTGTGTGCGGTGAAGAGTTTGCTTTCAGGTATGCACCTTTTAAGTGTCTTCCACTGGTGTACTGAGAATGGCCTGTTTTTATTGTGAAAGGTAGACTGTTGAACCATTTAAACCCCTTCCACTCTGTTTTTCAACCATGTGTTTGTTAAAACAACTGTAATGGCTCTGGGGGATGGTCTCTGGAAGAGAGCAAACTTATCTAAGGAAGATGCTGAGGGATAAAGAGTTCAAGGAGAGGGTAAACAGCTTGGCCACCTTCTTGTCTTGATTATTGGATGTGCCTGTTGTGTAGTGGAAAGTGGCAAAATGGAAGTGTCACATGTCATTAGACACTGATATGTTAATGTTGTTAATATGGAAACATTAATGATCATTTGGAGTAACTGAATTGGAGGTGTTTCTAGCCTATGCTTTTATAGATGCAGTGTGTCTTTCTATTTTTTAGCACATATCAAGGAGAAGGGCTTCTAGACAGATTGCACAGTATCTTTGCCTGTTAGATAGAAGGAAACAAGCTCAGATTAAGACGGGAAACTTGGATGGTGTGCCTTCCTGTGTATTACAGGCCTCCAAAATAGATGCCTCAAACATTTGTAGAACTATTGCAATACAAATCTTAGCAGTGTTATTTAGAACTTCATTCATGGCATGCACTGAAGCTTGTAAGAAATCTCAGCATCGTTGTCTTAAGGGATTCTGCACGCTTAAAAATTCTAGTAATTTTTCTGAAGAGCACGTGTAAGCATGTGTAATCAACTTTTTGAGGTAATTTGAGTGTACGATGTAATTTCTGTGCTTTGCCTTACTTTGGTGGGTTTTGATAGGATATTTGCATACTCCTTATGTCATAAGGTTGGGTTTTTCATTAATCTGACAATAGCTATTTCTAGGAATGAAGATGTGAATATGTGTAGGATGAGGGTTGGACTAAATGATTTTTTGAAGGTCCTTTCCACCAACCCAAGCCATTGTGATTCTGTGAAAAATGTTTGGTTTTTCAGGTAGCTGTGAACTAACTGTTTTGTACCTTTTTCCAAGACGCTGTTAAATTCCTAGAAGATTACAATACTTGTGAGGTTGTTTTATTGAAGTTGCTATTAATAAATCTAAAGTTGTAATAACTAGCAACTGGAGTAGGTTATTTTCTATTCTAGTCTGTATTCTACAGCTACACAAATTTATGGTGTAGCTGTTCAGTAGAGAACAGATACATTTTAAAGAGCCTGTTGTAAATACCTGATAAAAGTTTTAAACCAGATGATGAAATATTTAAATACAGTGACTAGGGAAGATTTATCTGCTACTGTATTATAGGAATGGCTAAATGGATTGCCTGTTTAGTTTTTTTAAGTGTGATACTTTTCTGCATGGTCAAGGACTTCAAAACATCTTGTGCATGAAGTTTTTTTTAATTGGATGGCTTTAGGATTACTGTATCTGTGAATAATATGAGTATGTGTGGGATATCTGTAGGATTAGCTAGAATTGTGTAGAATTCAACCTGTTTGCTGAGACGATTGTGTTTGAGCAAGGCTTTCTGTTTATGGCCTTTTGTGACATCTGCTGTTGTCAGTACGTAGATCTTATTACACATGTATTTATTTCTTGAGGTTTTTTTAATGGTGGTTAAGATTATGTGCTCTGGTGGCCAGTAAGGCTAATGGTATCCTGGGACTCATTAATTAATAAAAAGTGCAACCAGCTGGTTGAGAGAGGTTCTCCTCCCCCTCTACTCAGCCCTGGTGAGGCCACATCTAGATAGTGTCCAGTGGTGGGCTCCCCAGGTCAAGAAAGACGAGTAACTACTAGAGAGAGTCCAGCAAAGGGCTATGAAGATCATTAGGGGACTGAATCATCTCTCTTACAAGGAAAGACTGAGGAACCTGTGTCTGTTTAGGCTGGAGAAGAGAAGACTGAGAGGGGATCTTATCAATGCTTATAAATATCTCAAGAGCAAGAGTCAGGAGGATTGGGCCAGGCTCTTTTTAGTGGAGCCCAGCAACAGGAACACAGGAAGTTCTATGTAAATATGAGGAGAAACTTCTTTACTCTGAGGGTGGCAGAGCACTGGAACAGGCTGCCCAGAGAGGCTGCGAAGTCTCCTTCGCTGGAGATACTCAAAACCCTCCTGGATGCAATCCTGTGTAACATGCTCTAGATGATCTCCAGAGATCCTTTCCAAGCCCTACCATTCAGTGACTGAAGTCTTCTATATGAGAAAGTAGCAAAAAAACCTGGAAGACCATCTCAAGTCTGTTTGCAAATTGGAAAAAAAAAAAGAGTAAAGGGCCTATCAGAAGTGTTTGGTGAAGACCATGATACACACTACTGAATTCAGATTTCCTGTACGGTTTTTTAGCTGCACAGTTATTCTTGCATAGCAAATCTTGTCTCTGTAGTGAGTAAGGTCTGGATCTTGTGGATACCAGCCTAGTTCGGTACCTCATTTGCTATCTTAGTGAGGTGCTGGAAGACTTTTTTCTCAGATTAGCAGAGCATAATATGATGTCATGCATGTAAGCAAAGGATTAGAAGTCAGTGCTAATTCCCTGATTTGAGTGCTTTTGTGTTTAATTTTAAGCTTTAATGTTGTTCCTTGCATGGAATTTGTTTATTTGCAATTTTTAAAAAATCTTTTAAGCTGCTTTCTAGGAAGTAGAGAAGGTGCTCTATACAGTTTGAAACCCAACATGATTATGTTGTATGTGATGGTAGTCTAGGTGTTGAGACAGAATGGGATTACTTTAGCAGTGCAAGTCACAGGGTAATGATTCAACATGAAGCTATGAAGTTAAGGAAATGGACCATGGAAAAATGTGGCAATGACCAATCCTTACCAAATTCTATATAGAAGAGACTATATGATTTGTTTAAACTCTGATTTTATATTTTTAAGGAGTATCTCCAGAAGGACAGGCTTGCTCTCATTTCCGAATAGGCTTCTGAACTTGCAGGTTAACTCTCAAGTGTATGTGGAGGGAAAATGAAGTTGTATTGCTGACCTTTAAATCAACAGGGTCTGTTTTAATTTCTTGAAAACAAATAAAACTTAAAAAAAAAAAAAAACAAACCAACCCCCAAATCCTGAAACTCTGATCAGCTCTGTGAATTAGAATGATACAAGGGAAATGTCTTATGAATGTTGCAAGTGTGTATTAGACTTCTAAGGACACAAAATTTACATGTATTTGGAACCTCTTATTTAAAGATAATTTTTTTTTACTTTATTATATATATGAACAAAAGTTTTTACACACATACATGTATACATTTTTGTATATATAAACCATGTGTGCTGGAGACTATTATATGTGTGAGGCCAAAGAACTAAAGTGTCTGCATAACAATCACAACCCTTTGGTTTTACCATCAAGCTAAGAATGTATCAACTGACTTGCTTGTTTTCTTTTACTAGAAATGACTACCCCGAACAAGACACCACCTGGTGCTGATCCAAAGCAGTTAGAGAGGACTGGTACTGTTAGAGAAATAGGCTCCCAAGCAGTCTGGTCTCTTTCATCCTGTAAGCCAGGTAAAATCGCAACAAATGATGTAAAAGCTGAATGTACATTTTTCTTCTTGAAATATAGTTTTATGTTTTGGTAAAAAGACATAGCAGAAGCATAGCAGAAAAACTGCTGTAGTGTAAGCTGTATGGGTAGCCACGACAAATAATTTTGGCCTGGTCTATGTTTGATGCAATGTGAAAGATATTACTGATATCATAAATCATACAATGAGGAAACGTCTCATGTTAACAAAACAGATCGTTTACTGATTTTATACAAAATGTGTTTTCTATTTGCGCAGTGATCAAACTAAATCATGTAAGCAAAACCACATCCAGTGTTGTTCTAACTATTGCCATGTTTTGGCATTTTTGCCTGGGTATCTTCGGTTTTTAACTTAGAAAAGCCATGTAGCTGGGTGACGTAAATGTTCTGTCCGAGCTTTGTGTGGACTCTGCCATTATAGAGTAGCTCCCTAAAATCCTGCAGTTAAAATAAAACTGTTGTAAATGGTCCTAAGGTGCAGTTAATGACAGCTTATTACCTGCTCGAAATATCTGAAGGTCTGTATCCTTTCCATTTGAGGTGGTTGAGTTACTATTTTGGAAATACCCGTTTGGAATTTATCTGATATATTGCTGCAGCCTTGGGTCAATGTTCCCTTTATGTCACAATATTGTACTCCGGCTGCACATCTTTGGTCTGATATCCTGATATCTTACTTGGAGAAAAATATCATGGCTTTGTCACTTCAGAGGGAAGATCTTTTTTATTGCAGGTGAAACTTCAACTGCTGAAGCAGAACTGCAGCTAGCGTGGGTAATCAGTAAAAGGATATGATTAGTAAAGAGATAAAGGAACGGAAAAAGAAAAATTTAGAGTTGTTTTGTTAAATGTAACAGCACTAACTTTCAGGAATACTGTTTTTGGCATCTATTGCTACTAGCTTGAAAAATTAAAAATATTTCCAGACACTACGTGAAAAGAAAATCCATTAGGCTAAAACTTTATAATGAACAGTTTTTGCCGATAATTTTCCTTTAGTTTAGAAGTTAGATTGTAGAGTAGGTGGAACAGCTGCACCATTAAGTATTGTTCTTGCAATTAGTATGTATTACTACTTAACCATTTGAAATTCCAGGACATGTTGAATGGTTCCAAAGCCCACAATAGGAGATAAGAATGTGAAGAAATTCAAGTACTGACCTTTGATTCACAGATTCTTCTCTTTCAGTTTTGTATCACAAAAGCATAGGTTTTTTGGATATCTAGAAATATTTTTGTCTATGTTATAACTTTGGATGCATACTTTAGTTTGTAATAGCTGAAGAAAAGTTATGTCTGATGTCAGCATCACGGAAATGCAATATTCAAGACTATCACAATTTCTTTTTCTAAGGATTTGGAGTGGATCAGTTACGAGATGATAATCTAGAAACTTACTGGCAGTCAGATGGATCACAGCCTCATTTGGTGAACATCCAATTTAGGTATTAAAAATTACTCTATATGGGTTAGGGTGCTTTGTATTATGCCTCACTAAGGAATTTGGGAAGTGCAAGGACTCCTGGATTAATCCTGTTACCAACTGGTAAGAAGCCAGTTAGGTAGCATTTATAAAAATGGGATTTTCAAATGTTTTGGTTACTAAATGCCTAAAGAAGCAACAAAAATGAATGTTTAATAGTGTGTAATTTGTAGTAATTTCACGTTTACCTACCTAAGGTGACATTTTTTTCCCCGACTTTCTGTCTTTGAGTATAATTTGAAGGGTAGACGACTTTTTTAAAGCAGTCCTGTATGACTTAGCTGATTGTTTGAGAAATCTTTTCCTATTCTCTTCTGTATTGGGATGCTTTCAGTCCTTTTTTGATAACCAGACTCTTAAGATGAGGTTAGATATTTGTCACCTCTTCCTATTTGTTTTCTGGAAAACTCTTTGGTGTAGTAATAGAGCCTGTATTTGATAAGCTAAACATACGCTTCATCACATACAGGTACTTACCTGGTCTCATGGCATTTTGTGGTATTTCTTGGTATACTGGCACTTCAGAAGGCAGACGGAACAACGGTAGAAGTCAACTCTGTGCATAACAATGTGGAAAAACATCTAGCCGCTTTAATAGTGGGGTTCTTTTAAGTCAGACACGCTTGTATGTAGTTTTAGAAATTTAAATCCTTAGTTGTTGCAGACTAGCACAAACTCATCCACAATGTTTTTCTTTAAGATGCTTATGTAACTTTTGTTCCTTCTTGCAGAAGAAAAACAACAGTGAAGACGTTATGTATTTATGCAGACTACAAATCTGATGAAAGTTACACCCCAAGCAAAATCTCTGTCAGAGTAGGAAATAATTTTCATAATCTTCAGGAAATCCGGGTAGGTGAATGCTGCTTTGCTTTCCGTCTTAAAATAGTCCTCTCATTAGGACTTCTTTACAGTTGTTTCTGGAGGTAAAAAATGACGTTGTATTTGGAGTAAGAAAATGGATGGGTTTATTTTGATGTTTGCTTTTAGTTTTATCTTGTAAATTTATAGGCTGCTTTCTGTTTTTTATTGTTATGTTACCAAAATGGTTATAACAGACTTGATAAATAGATCCTATAATATATTGGTCAGGTTTTCCACAACAGGTCTGTCTAGAATTCCTGAAACTTTGATCTCACTTAAAATACATGCAAACTCTATGCACTGCATACATCGAAGGGGAGACTTAGCTTTGAAATGCTTGCATTTTTAGACTTAATCATAAATTTCAATTTTCATGAATGGGTTGCTCAGCTATTGAGTCTCACTAGGAATCAAAATTTAAAACTATGGTTTTTAGTTATGACTCTGGTGCATTTGGATTTCATTTTTGGGAGGCTGCATGTACTCTTACTAGTAGCATCTGATTCAAAGCTCATTTTGAGACTCTGGCAAAAAGAATTTGGGACACAAGCCCTGATCATCAGTTCTGCAAGGGTTTCTTTGTATACTGCTTTATGTAAGTGAAAATCTGAGTATTTGCTAATAGCTGACTGTGGCCTCTACTGATGGTGTGAGCTAGTGGAATTGCAACACGAACTTTTCCAAAATTGTATGCTAAGCAAGATACCAATTTAAATTGGCAGTCTAATGTAAGTTACGATCAGATGTATTCTTAATGTTTTCCTTTTCAGCATAGTTTCTGATCTTTTGCAGTGTTTTTTTTATATTGGACAGTCACTGAGATGTAGAAATTTTGGAAGGGATGCAGTGTTATTGTTTTTAACAATATGATGCAAAATCCAATTTGCATTTTCTGTACGTGTGACATTTGATGCTAAAGCCTTTAAATGGGACATAGATTTGTAGTGTTTTGTTAATGTTCTTATTGACAAAAGTGTAATGGTTAGACAGAGATGAGACTTGAGTTGCTTTAACTCTTTAGTTTTGTGGACCTATTAAATAGCAAAAGGAGATTTAAAATAATCCATGATTTCTGTAGAAATCCATCTTGTATACTAATTTAGTTCATGAACAGATATCTTTGCTAATTTTGAGTTACTATATCCTCACATTTCAGATTCCTTTTCTCTGGAGCTCAGTAGCTACTGGCTGATATATTGGGAAGGTTTAACTTACCTTCCTTTTATGGCGGGTATTACAATAACAGAAGGATCAGAATGATGAGAAAAGGGAGGCACTACAATATATATATATTTTCCATTTTTTAATTGTTTTCACTTTGTTTTTCAGTGCTTGAAGTCTTAACAAAAGCAATTTAGCAGGTTGTAGATGCAGTGGGAATAGAAAGTGTAGTAACACATGCCTGTTATGTTGGCACTATATATCTATCTATATCGTTCCAGTAATCTGTGATGGTCTCTCAAGTTTTGACCTATAATCTTATCCTAAATCTTCAGTTAGAAAAGTCATGACACTTTCATTTAGTATTCTTTTGAAATAAATGAATCGTCACATTACTTTGACTTTCATCAGCTGCAAATTCTGTCTTGTCGTCTTATTTGCTTCGTCGCAATCCGGTGGTTGCATGTTGTAGGACGGGAACAGCAGGGCATTTTTGTCTTGCATTAGGCTACAGGTCTGTTTTCCGAGTGTCCACTAGATGTCATTGTTGTCCTTAATTACCGGTTTGATTTTGTGCTTGTAGTCTACTCTTCCAATAACTAAATGATTATTCTTTTATAATAATGTTTACTACAGCATTGTACATATATCTGCAATAAATTTTCTTTTACAGTGGTATACTTCCAGTTTTGGGGGTATATGTGTTACTAAAGATCTGTAGAAACAAATGTATAATAAGCATATTAGTCTTCTGCAGTTTCTCAGGCGATATTTCTTAGTTCTTTTCTTGCTAAAAAGGATTCTATACGTAATGTATTTAGTTTAAAAAGGCACTTCTAAATGAAACAAGTTACTAGCATGTTTTACAGTCCATTAATATGACTGTAATATGTTGCATGAGAGCAGTAATTCTTATGTATACCACATGCTCATGCTTTTTTACTTCAAAACTGTGGTGAAAATGTGGCCAAGCTGCTTACTAATGAGATACAGTACTTTGATGCTGTAAAATGCTAGTGACTAACTTTGTTGCCACTGTAATGTTAAATGTTGCAATCGATTTTCATATTTCCTAAACTGCTTGATACTGAGAGTATGTTTCTCCAGTCTTGAAACTTTCTTTTCTTCAGCTTCTCTGACACATAGGCAGGTTATTAAAGCAGTGTGAACTGTTATGAGCTCTTTAGAGATATCTGCTTAATTATACAATAATTCCATTGGCTTCAGGACTGATGAACTGGGTGGAAAATCCAGCTAAATCATTTTATGTTTTTCTATGGATGCTTGCCCAGCTCACAGTGTCTAATGAAAGTCCTGTGATGCCTCCATGTCTTTTCCTAATTGTCCAACTTTCAAAACAATGCAATGTGCTGTTAGGCTACGTTTTATCACTAATATAAGAATAGCCTTGGTTTGTGGTCTAGTATGTAGGTATGTCCTTTTTTGGAACATAAAATGAAATTATTTTCCGAATAAAAGTTCTGGGTTTTTTTTTTCCCCCCTCTGAGAAGCAAGTCATTTGTACCCCATCCTGTGGGTAAGAACAGCTGTCATAATCTGGCAGTATTATTCCTTTGGTCAGCTGGAGGAATTACAGTTAAGATATGTGCAGTAAACCTTCTCCTCTGACTTAAGTGCCTTTTTATCACAACTGTTGAGCTTGGAGAGCAAGTATTTTCTCATTTCCAGTCTCCGTTCTCTTTCATAATATTGCAAACAGTCTTGACGGACAAGATAGTCTATAGAAGCATTTTTGGAACAGCATCTAGTTTCTTCAATGTGTGACTTAAGTTGTTATACTTTCCCATGATATGAAAAATAACCCACTGCAAAGGATGAGAGTGAAATCTTGTGGTCTCTTGAAACAATGCTCACCTGCTTGTTGTCTTTATACCTCTTTAGGACATACAGGTCATCAGTGGTTCATCTTGCCATAAAGATATTAGGAGTTGTGATGCTAAGTGCGGGTAGGATTTCAGGTTATATTCACATAGTAGTTTCAATGGCTTCTGCTGTCAGCCCATAAGGTAGGGACTTTACACAGCAAAGCAAGACCTCCGTAAAGTCTTGTTGCAGCCAGTTGTACATCTTTGGATATAAGACACTTCGAGAAGGTGTGGGTCAGGTCTTCTGAAAATAGTTACTTCTTGCAGTACTTCAATCTGAGAAGCCACTGGTGTTTAATCCCCAAATTAAAATTGCTTTAAGAGGCAGAGCCCCTCCTGAGAGACAAGTCTTCTATTCTATTGTATCCTGCAGAGGACTCAACAACAGAATGTGGTGTTTGTGTCTTGTCCGTAGCTAAGATGCAACTAGACAGGTATAATTTCCTTCCTGTACCAGTCAGAGTTTGTTCTTCCAGTACCCTTCTTGGACTTTCCCATGATTTTTGGTTTGGAGTAGGACATGCTTTTCAGTTGCTGTTTGCATAGTTCAGAGAAACTGGCAAGTTTTATGATGGGACCAAACCATTGCTAGTGCATGGCATTGCTATGTGTACTTAGCTTTTCAAATTGCTTAGGAGTAGTAATAATCCAAATGGCAGATAAGATGTATTAGTGTTCAGGCCTGAAAGGAAATGATCAGAAATACCCCATTGAAGGAAGGTGGCAGAAGGCCTCTGCCCGAACGTGCTCTCTTTTTGCTGATTTGCCCTACTGCATACAGATGGCACCATGGCTTTGTGTAACCTAGGTGAGCAAGATCTTTGCTCTTGGCTGCTTTTGGAAGCTATTCAATCTGAAGCAGGGCTACTGGACAAGGTCCCGACCTCTATAGGCACGCAGTGCTCTATCAGTGGGCAGTGAGGAATAGCCCTTCTAGAGGAAAAACACACTTTGTCACTGGAAGTCCTATGTAGCAGACTTTGCATCAAAGGATGATAATCAGTATTAAATATTGCTTTGGAAGGGGTCTGCTTTAACTCAGTTGCTGTGTGCTTTCCTCTCAGAACAAAAGCCTCTTTAACCTTTTCAGCAAGACTTGTTTCTGAAGATGGCTTTGAAGACTCAGGTGAAACCTATGTTGTCTTAATATGTTCTTCCTGGCAACAGTGTGATTCCTTTGTTTCAAGTTTTTGTCGTCTTTTGAGGAATTGGTATGTATTTTGTTATCAGTGTGGGGTTTTTTCTAGCCCCTTTGGCCTTGCTTGGTGTTTTGTAACCAGGTGCTCCAGAGCTCTTGCCATGCACAGCAGCCTCGCTGGTGACTGAGCACCACGGACAGGGCCATCGCTTCACTGTTCTGAGAGATTCTACACTAGAGCAGGGAATTCTCAACCAGAGGAATGCCCAAACTGGGGAGCTTTTGTCAAGAGGTAGCTAAGGAAGTCTGATCCTACTGTGATCTCTTTACTCCTACAGTGTCCAGTGACTGTAGTGAAGAGGCTGGACACTTCTAGATATTTTCTGAAATTCAACAGCTAACAATCTCAACCTGTTTTCTGTAGATGGAGTAAACTTAGGTACTGAGGAGCAAGGAGATGCTAACTTTTCATAGGCCTGTTGTAAGCTAATGACTCGAGAAAATGTATTGCTTCTGAGTCTCTGCTCAAACATCTCTCAGGTGCATTTTAAATGGCTTTCCTCTGAAGATGGAGTACTGAGTAGTTAGGTTCCTGCTTTTAGGTTCCTGACTAGGCTTCAGGTACTTCAGTTGGAAACCATTCTTCTATCTTCCTTTCCTCCATATATGAAAAGATGCATTTCTGACTTCTAATTATTCCTTGGGTTCAGAATGTCAATTAAAAATATTGTTTGCTTTCTGCAAATTACACTTGATGCTAAGAAAAGTACATAAGCTTTAGTTTAGTAGAATTTCAAACTGTAGTCTAGTCTGTCTCTAGGATGCTGCAGATAAGGTCATCACATCAGCTTGTTCATGTTGATTATTATCTTGCTCTTATTCTAGGTGGGCATGGACGTAGTTCTTCAGGATGCAGACAGTACCTGTTCCTTACATCTAAAATTTACTAGTACTGGAAATCTGCAAAGCAGAGGAGTAGAATGATCCACTAGTATTGGGTTAGTTATTAAGCCTTGAGATTGATGTCAAGGGAAGGAGTCAAGTTTAGAAAGCAGTTAGTTCTATTTGATGCAGTTAGTGTTCCATACTTCCACCTTCCAGCAGAGAGGATACCTTGAGTCACCAACTGGGATGTTCCCATGAACCCCTCTTTACAGAAGACAGGCTAATTTAATGACATAACATCACTGTTCCCTGCCAATGTCATCATCACTGTACCATAGATGATATGACCTCCTGTGCTTAAAGAAATTGACTAATAGATGCTTCCAGCTGTGGAAGTTAGGAATAGGATTGCAATTTTCCTGCTCTTTATACCCTGGAATGGTAATACATTGGAACAGAGCTTAGTACGCAATTATGAGAAACATAGTTATTGAAACAGGTTTCTGTGCATACCAGGTATATGTGTGCAAATAGTAAGATCCACATTAGACCTAGAAGAATTCTGAAGAATGGAAGATTATTTTTGTTAATGCATCGAAATTGTGAAGTGTTTTTATCTTACCTTGCTCTAAAATGGCATTTTAAGAGAAATAAACATCTGTTCTGTTGGATCTTCGAGAAAAAAGAGGAAAACTAATCATTGATTTTATGCTGTAGCGTGTGTTGCATGTAGAAAGATTTTTTTTTTTTTCCCTTGTTTTGTATCCCAGCACTCAAATCTATGAAGGAATCTTTTCTTGCCACAAAGGAACCCAATTATGCAAGGGTATGTTAAAGAGGCCCTGTATTTTTAATACTGTCAGTCTGACTTTACCTTATGAAATGTGGAAAAAAAAAGTGGCAACAGCTCCATGGAAGGCAGTAACTTGATGAAGTACAGAGCTTTCCTCGAGGGATCTGAGGTGTATAGAGGCTGGGAACTGATCGGAGCACAAAATTTTACATGTGTGAAAGCCTTGCCTGGAATTATAACCTTTCATGATTATTTGATCTAAGTTCCACTGTGGGAAAGGAATTAGAAAATGTGTATGAATTTTCTGTGTAAAAGTGAAAGAGTTTCTCTCTCCACTGCCTGTGAGATAAGGCAGGTAACTTACTAATCGATTTGATGCTCATCATCTATGTTATTCTGTGTAGTACCTGTTTTGTAGCGAGTGCTTGCTTACATGGTTTAATCTCTTCTGTGCATGAAGTTCTAGTAGGAGGATTTGAAGAGATTTCTTAAAGTGTATTTGTTATAAATTTTACTTATGTAAAAAATATTTCTGGTATTATATTCTGGCTTAAAACTTCAGATAAAAAGTTAGCAAAAGCAAACTGTCCTTCAGTATGATGGGGGAGTTTTTCATAAGCTTTAGTGCAAACCTCCTCTAGTGTATTCTAACTGCAATACTAATACAATACAAATTCTTATCCTTTCTCTAGTGGGCAGGAGCAGGTTGCAGATAGTTCTCCATGTGTGAGAGGGAGAGAGCCAAATACTTGAACTTTTTTATATTAGTATTTTTTTTAAAAAGAATTGTGGCCTTACAGCAAGTACAGAATAGGAAACCAGCCGCAAATTGAGGTGAGCATATTCTCCAATACTCTTTTGAAGTATGTAGGATAACAATAATGTTGTAGAATGGCAATAATATTAATTATCTTGTGGGAAAGTTAAGTAATTTGTTTGTAGTGTAAGTAGATTATCTACACTATTGAACCAATATCCCAAGTCAAAGTCCACATTGGGTGGTGTTTTGTTTATACCTGACTGACTGAAACTTCTAATCGGGGTGTTCGTTGGGACCATATTGTGAATGCCTGACACTCTTGTCTAAATGAATTAGTTCCTTCTAGGATTGCCTAGTTTGCACTGGTGCAAATTATATCTGTCTAAAAACCCCTCTCAAAACCAAGGTAGAGCACCATATGCACTTATGTATTAACTTCATTCTTCAGTTAAGCCAAAATAAAGCCCTTCCCCTTCCAGTCCTTAAAACCTATTGTTGCCATTTGTTTATCAGTGTTATATTGACTCAACTTCTCTTGGTAATATTTTCCAGAAAAGTTATTTGTTTTCAGCAGCGCATTAATACTTACTGATTAAAGAGCTATTAGATTTAATACACTGTGTATACCTCTGTGGTGTTTACCATGTTTATTGCTTTGTGGAATCCATAGATCCTAATTGGTCATCTTTGTGATAGTTTCCTGTACTCAGACTTCCCAGGTGGTTTCAGTAGGCTTGTCAGTATCTGTATAATACCCAAAGTGGCAGAATAGAGCTGTGAAAGATTGCCGGTTTTCCATGGCAGTTCCTTACCTTCTTAATATCCCTGAGGAAGTCTTTCAGGGAAGACTTGAATATTGAAGAGCAGTGCACTAAGAGGCTAGCTGCTTTGCTATTTCTAAAATCAGAATCTTGTCTTTGCAAGAAGATTTTGTATGAAGGGTCACAGGAGTACATATACATGTTAATAAAAATTCTGTGAGACTGGGATCTGCCAGTTTTCTTCTTTGCATGTTTTGTCAGCAGCATGGCTGTGCTGCTGACCTACAAAGATTCTACTCACAGCTGTGGAATAGTCATCTTTTTCAATTTTTTTTTTTTTAACTCTACCAACTTCTGCAGCTGATTTACCCCTTCCCCCTCACCCCCGGTGCTTCTGGCTTTTGTGAAAGCATTTTGTGTAGCCTTTAACCCTTAGTGCTACATATAGCATCTCTTTGTTTCTTTTAAACCATGGCTTTTTTCTTTTTAATGCCTGGATAGAGCAGAGATGCTGATCTATCTTTCTCTGATAGAGTTACCAAATTTTTGGAGTTCCTGGAGAGATCAATCATATGTCAGTTCTTTAGCTCCTAAGAATTGGTCCAGATATGTATATTTAGGTACAATAGATCATATATATTTAAAACAGTAGCCCCCCCCTGCCCTTCGCTCACTGAAATTCAAGTTGCAATCAAACTTATGTGCTATCGGTCTGAGGGAAGAAAACCATGTTTTTCTTTTACATGCCCTGAACGTAGTGAAAATCCCTGTGGACAGTCGTGTTTACAAGGGTAACTGTCTGCATTCAATTGTGGGTTATAAAAGTGCTTTCTTGAATAAATACACTGAGCTATCAGACAGAACAACCAATAGTTCGTTGGACTAATTGACCTTGTCAGTAGAAATAAATTTCACATTGCCAGCAAAGTTGCAACTGAAAACCCCTGAAGAAACTGTGTATATCCTCTAACTATCTTGGAATGCAGTGATTCAAGCAGCAGATATGTGTGTGGGGGGGTGTAGGAGCGGGGAGTCATTAACTAAATTTTACATAGCAGCATTTTTCAGCAATCTTTCTCCATAGCATGGGGTTATGTGGATTCCTAAAATCAAGTGGTTCACTTTCCATATTCAGAGTTATGTTTTCGAACAATTACTACTTATACCATTTCAGGTCCCTGTGTATTGTGTTTTGCTGGTCTCCTTTTATAACGTACGCCTTTCAGAAAAGGCAAAGATGTTTGGCTGGTAACCACAGCATGTTGTAATGAGGGTGGAGTACGTTTGTCATTCTACAGCAATGGCTGACTTACATGAATGCCAGTGTCTATAACCACATATACTGTGTCAGTTTATCTTTTCTAATATATTCAAATTGCGTGACAATGGAGAGGAATTGCAGTAAATAACAGAATATCTGGTCTTCTGATCAAAAGCATGAGGGAACACTTTTTACTTTACCAGTGATGAGTCATGTATCTTATAAAAAAGGAAAATTTTTCACTCCAGAAATAAGTCTTCATAAATGAATTAGTCATATATCAGACATTTCCTTTTAAAAAGTTGGATAATATCACACAGGTGGAAGTAGTATTAAAAAAAGCAACAGTGGAAGACATAGCTGGCTTTACTGTGTACTATAAAAACATTATTTTATTTTGGTTAGAAAACAAAACAAAAAATGGCATTTGGGAGAGAAAAAAAGCCTTGAAAACAGTCTAGTTAGCTGCTGAATAAACTTTAGAGATGAAGGTTTAAAAAAAACACCAAGATTTGTAAAAGGGGGGAGGGGATAGTGTATTTCACCTTAAGTAAGGGACAATGTGTAATAAGGGATTTTGTGGTTTTACAGCTCGGTGCATGTGTTTGAAAGCTGTTCTCTCAGCAACGTGGGTGGCAGGTTATGCTACCATATAATGTATTGTAGTTGGCTCTCCACACTTGTCAGGGTTAGCATTCAACCATTCGGAAAATTTTCCCATTGTTCTATCATGTGAACCGAGGCTAGTGTTGAATTCCCAATAACCTTCTGCAGGAAAAAGAGGTTTAATTGGAAAGTTTGAAATTTGATTACTGCTGTTATCGTCTTAATGTATTTCTCTCTAATTTAGGTGCGTATCTGCAAATACAATCAATTTTTGCTCAGAAAGCTGAAAAACAAACAACGCTGTGCTGCAGTTGCTTCAGCACTTTTTAAAGAAAACTTGTATACTCAATTCTGTCTTTCTTCAGCATTAACACTCTATTTCCATCTTAAACATGTTTGCTTTAGATGGATCATAGCTTTTGGCAGCTACTGCATTTTTAGCAAATAATACTGTTTCTAGTAAGAGTTGCAAAAAAAAAAACTTTGTGTGAGGTCCTTGTAAACTGAACCTTGGGAACATTATGTTATTTCTGTATTTTCCCTTTTGTGCTGCTTCTCTATTTGTGTCATGGTTATAAATTACATCGTCTGAACTAGAAATTTTAAAACATTTTATTTTGTGATTCCTGTAATTTAAAAAGAGAATGTTTGTTTTATGTGTATTTTTTTTCCTTTTACCTGTTATTTCGGAGCCTGGCACACAGATATAAGCAATTATGGTATTGAAATTCCATTGTGCCGCACCTCCAGGGCATAATCCAAAAAAAATCTAGAAAAATCGCCTGCTGGGTTGTATGCAGTATGCTTGTGTGAACATCAGTGTCTGCTGTTCACACATCATTTTTTACTGAAAGTTCCTATTGGAATAAAGGTTCTGTGTGTGAAGGGTGCACTGGGATATTTGTTGGTCAATGTTTTTTCAAAGTTTGTAGGGATTTCTAATTACAGTTCACCAATGTAGCTTCAGTAGATACTTCTTGCAGATAATTGTTAATACTTCAGAACTAAGAGAAGCAAGCAGAGATTTGGTTTGGCAACATAAAAACTGTATCAAGAAAGAGCTTGATGCTCTTGCCTTCCTTTAAGTATTCCTGAAGAGCGAACATTGGAGTGAGGAATAAGGTGAGTGGGTGGAGAGGGAGATGATAGCATGACAAAAGGGACTCAAATACTTAATTTCGCTATTTCAATATTTTAATCCCTTTCTTCCCCCTCCCTTTTTAATGCAAATGTATTCTCTGATTGACGTTTTAAAACAGTACAAGTGGATGATGCTTATTCTGGGTTTCAGTGTGCAGGCTCATCTGGAATGTCTTCATGGTGCTCTACCAGATCACACTGCTCAGTCGATCAGAATTTGTTTTAACTGTAATATAAAACACGTTGTACTGTCCACTTGCAAACTGTAGTGTGTAGCAACCTCTATTTTCTCATTTGTTTTTAATCTGTCTGCACTTGAGCAAATTTATGGAGACCCTGGCAGGCAAACTGCTTAATGCAGGGACAGATGATTACAGTTCTTAGTATTTTGTTAGACTTATAAAAGTTAAGAGAAAAGGAAATGGTTCTCAACCAGATTACAAAGTTCAAGCTAGGTGAAGCGTGATAGCTTACCTTGATACTCAGGATAATTATCTATTTATCCAACTGAATAGACACTGCTAAAGTCCTTCTACTAATGCAATTGCCAGTGGCAAATGATGTCAGTGTATGCTTGCCGGTATAGAAATAATGCTTTTGGTTATCTGTCTAAAAAAAAAAAAAAAAAAAAAAAAAAAAAAAAAAAAAAAAAATTAGACTGGCTTTACTTGTAGGAGTTTGGTTTTTTGTTCCTGTGCCCCCTCAGCTGTGGTTGATCAAGTCATATGGCCACAGAACTATGTGCATGTGTGTCGTCTTCCTTCAGTGAAGTAATTGCAAAAGTGTGTCTTTTTACTGTTATCAATATGGTAATTGGCTAGTTCTTAGGTATAGGTTATCTTAGTTTCTTTTTCAGATAAAAGCATAAATGCTTTTCCACCCGGATGTGGTCTTCTATGTTAAAAAACAATTTACTTAGAAGTTTTTATTGCTGTTCTTAACTTCTTCTGAACAAATGTGCTACAATCCATTGCAGAAATGATGCCAACAGGTTGTTTGGGCACAGAATTAGATTTTTTTTTTTTAAATGATTGATAAGGGGAATGCCTGCACTCTGAATTTCCATACAGTGTTAATTGCTGTAATAATGTCTTTTAGTGTTCCTTGCTTGTAAAGATTTGAAGGGAAGCCTCTAGTAATGGTTTTAATTGTGTGAATTCCCAAGGGGGAATTGCTGTGTGGCTTGTCAGATTTTTTTTTTTTTCTTGGATGTTTGAAGAGGCTTCTGGTCACATAAGGCTTCAAGGTTTGAGCTAAGGAAAGCTTAAAAGTCTTTGCTTTCTTGATTTGCCTGTTGCGTTTATTGGCTTATGGAGAAGCGTAGGGAGAAATATTGAGTATTCTGAGAGGAATTTAGGCACCTGATGTTACCAGTTATATAGCAGAGCAAGAAGGTAGGTACTGTTGAAGAAACTGTCTGGAACAAGGGACTCTTCTTTAATCCCTAGGGAGCAGCATGCTAGGAAGGAGGTCTTGGAAAAGTGCTTTGATATCAGCAGGCTTGTATTTGAAAGGGAAGTGGTGTGCTTCTGTAGTAAAGGGCCCTGCATTCTGCATGGGAATTGTTAAACGGAAAGCTGTTCACCTGTCTCCTCTATTCTCCCCACTGTGACCTCCAACCATGCTCTTTCCCATCCTTGAAGTTTTGCAGGCCTGAGAAACCCAAAGATAATCTGCTCTGGTTTTGGATCCCATGTCATGGGAGTCCAATTCTGAATGCCAGCTAAAACAGTTCTTTTGTGTTGAAGGTGATAGTAAGACATTGCTCACTCACTGCTGCTTTTCTCTTTCTGGAGAGGTTGCTAGCTGGTTGGAAACATCTTGCAATGACACTTGAGCTATTTTTCCGTGAAATATGGATGAGGATTGGGAGGATAAAGTCAGTGAATTCTAAATAATCAGATTTAATTTACTTAATTGCCTTCACAGACTTTATTGTGGAAAGTAATCCTTGGAGTACTAAATTTCAGATAGTGAGAAGTACTAAATATCTGCAGAAAGGCTGAATCAAAGATTGATTCTGATCTTTCTGGGGACTACTATCAACATAGTATTAAAATCCTACAAAGAAAGCCAGCAGTTGATGTTTAATTTGGGTTAAGCATAAGAAAAAGGATAAAAGGAGTAGGAACTTTCTGGGATATCTAAGAACTAAAACTTTTGGGCTGTCGTCTCAACTGGTGCTGGTTAGCTAGCACATCACACCTTATTTTCTGTTTCACTTGAACTACTTGTAGGCAACAGCAGCTGGGAACATCCTCTGACTATCTTAACTACTCTTTAACAGTTTAGCAATGGGGTGGGAGGAGGAAGGGGCCCTAATATAGAAGAAATTAGGAGACAGTTGATCTACCATTTGCTATTTTCTGGCCTGTATGTGGCTTTCATGTTGCAAATATATTTATTTGAATCAGTAAAAATTAATTCAGATTTAACTATTTGTAGTAGGTATTGCCTTGTGGCAACATTATCAAGTGCTGCTACTAAGATTTCAAAATAAAAAAACAACCCCCAAAACAAATGGATAAAAGGAACTAGGTGTGTCATTCTTTGTTAGACCAGCAGCAAAATGAACAAGCAAAAATTTCCATAAATTCACAGGTAGTCTTAGCATGCATAAACAGTAAGAACATATTCTGTATCTCTAAAAATGAAAAGACAGACTTTTTCTTCAGGAAATGAACAAATGTATTTCATGTAGGTATATGAGGGAATTTTATTAATGCAATCTTTTTTATATTCCTGAAGCTTAACATTTTGTTGGAAAGCTGAGATTATTCAGTATTGTTATCAGAAAGTAGTTATGAAAAGGAATGCTGTTCATGTAACAAGTTATAGCAGTCCTTGAGGGTCAGTGCAAATGCCACCTGGCAAGTGACAGCATTCTAGAACAAGTACAGAGATCTTGAGTAAGAGATCCAGGTGCTTCAGAGCTGTTACTGTGACAGTGCTTTCTCGAGTTAAGCCTTGCTTCCTTGACTGCTGAAATGTTATTTTGATCAGGAATCATGTGTCTACTGGCAGCTTTGAGAACACTGCTGGACAGTGTCTACATCAAATTCTTCGAGTTTTGGGGGGTTTGGGAACTGAATATGGTTTTGTTATGTTCCTTATCTTAAGTAGTGCATGGAAATGTTTCTGTAGATCTGAAGTATAACATATTTCTTTCTGAGGACTGTTCTCTGTCTTAATATGTCATAAGATAACTGACAATGCATGGGAAAATCCTGGGAAAGGTTTTTCAATTCACGTTTCCTGCAGGAACACATGAGAGAGTGTGGAATGAGAGTAATAATGTACCATATGTGCCTGGCTTGAGGGCCTGTGCCCTCTAGCATTGTTTGTCCAATTCCTAAACTAGGATTATCTCACACTCCTATTCTAGAATTCACTCTGACGTGTTTTATGCTTCATATTAAAAGAATGTTAACAAATACAGTTTTTATTGAGGCTTTTTATGAACACTGTTCTCAGTCAGTCTTTGAACCTTTGAACCTTGAGGGTCTAACCCCTGATATGCTCCTTTATTTCCCCTCTCCTTGTATCTACCAGGTCAAATTCAATGGTGTGTATGAAGGATTTTTTGATAGTTTCTACTAGCAAATGCAGAAAATCCTAATTTACTTCTCTTATGTTGAGACTCTTCAATAATGTTTACTGAGGATAATTAGGTTAAATCACATTTTGTTTTTCCTCTTGTTGCATAAAGAGCTGCAGTTGCTTACCAGGATAAACAATTTAGTAAAACGTTGAAGTAGGTTTCCCTCTGTTCAGAGACCGCTATGATTATGATGGTCACCATGTTTAATAGAGGTTTTCATAAATTGGCTTTGGGTAAAGTCATCACTGCTGGGGTAAGAATTTCTATTGTGAAATTATTAAACTTTCTTTTTATTTATACTCTGTCATGAGGAGACAAAAGACTTACTGGCATAGTAGAATTAAATTAAGCAGAGTACCCAGGACTTTAATATACACAATAAGTCACATATATTTGTAGTTCAATTCTATCAGCTTGTTACTGACTTGATCTTTAAAGAGTAAAGCAATATCCAACAGTAGCTTTAGATCTAGGTTAGTAGGCCTGTTGGTGAGCAAGCTTTCAATTATGCTGATCTTGTTTTGTTTTTACACTGTCCCTTCATTCTTTAGAAGGATATGTGATGTAATTTCGTTTCTATTCTCAATTTATGCTGAAGAGTTGATATTCTTATATCTGTCAAATGTGTAAAGACTATTCCAGACTGCTGTTTATAGTAGGTGTGCTGTTGCCATAAGGTAGTCATTAGCCCAACGTCGTATAGTTCCATCTGAATATCTTTTTGAGCTGTATGTTCTTTGAGTGAATGGTAGCTTGAGGAGTCTTTGACTCCTAGGAAGAACTCAAGAAATAGAATTAACCTAGATTGAGAGAAACAGAGTCCAGAGTCTGACCTCTACATTAAACAATGAAACAGCCTTCCCTTTCTCTGGACACGCTTACATATGGACTTGTAAGAAAACACAATCAAACTCTACTTGCATTTGTTCCAGTGTATTAAAGAAAAAACTTGAGAGCAGTTGTAAAATCAAATGCTTCTATTGGGCAGTCCTGATTCCAGCTTTGCGAATTTATGAAAGTGTATTCTGGCTTATGTAAAACTAGTCAGCTGAACATCTGACAGATATATTCCTATTTCTTTTCTCTCTTAAAGTTCATTCATACAAAAATCTATCTCCAGTGAGATGTGTTTATGAATTTGGGATCTTTCTCAGTTGAGGCATTGCATTTTAAATTTACACAAATCGTTTTCACAATCGTCTCTTGCATTTGTTTCCAAACAGTAAATAGTCCTTGAACTGAGCAGTAAATCTGCTCTGGATTCTGTGAAATGTTACTCTGCATTTGCTTATTGAAATTCAGCGTGGTACAACGAACTTGAGTAATGTCACAGTTTTTCAGGCTTTGCCCTATTTGCCTTTCCTGAATATCTACATCCATAGAGTCCTTATCCAGATGCAGAAGTGTTTTATCTGTTTGTATACTACACTTCTGCAGTACTTGGGGTTTATAGGTTTAGGGCCTTTAAATTCGTTGATTTTTAGGAGAAGCAACCCTCTTTCATTCTCTACTTCCTCAAACAAGTAAATCCTGTGGAACCAAGACAAATGCTTTTTCCAGTGTTTTTGTGTCTTACAAACCTGTCCTCTTGATGGTAAAGAACAAGTAAGATTTTAATTTGGTAGCACTCAGGTATAATTTATTGCAATCTTTTTCTAACAACTAATGTCACTCAGGAACTACATTTTTGTGTAACAGATAAAATGTGAGTGCTGTGCAGTTTTCTGGGTCCGTCTTCTTGTAGAAGATATCTTCTCTTCAACGGGTAGCAAGAGCTCCTTTCAGTGAGGGGAATGTTTTTCTTTTGTTTTGGGTGTGCTTTCTTCCCCTCATCTATAAAGGTTGCTTGAGAGCTAACACTTGTCTGCTACTACTACTTTTAAATCTTGTGATATTCCCATTTTCTTGCATCTATAATTTCCCATAATAATTTTCTAAGGCCTTCCATTATTCTCTGGGGTGCGAAGTGCAAGGCATGAAGTGTAATCACTAGGCTGTCTCTTACTCAAGATGATTTGATACAGGATTAACTCAGTGTCATTAATTTTCAGACACATCTTTATTCATTGCATAATCTGATTTTTTTCAAGTACTTTCATTGTGTAATTTAACTGTAGCTATGTCTAGACATATTTCCTGGATATGGCTAAACAATTTTGAAGGTAAATGATGAGCTGATTTTTTTTGCACTTTTACACAATCATGATATCATTCCATTATATATGTTAGAACAAATGGGAACTGCAGGCATTGGAAGTACAGTTCTCATCCATTTTGCAAACTTCTGCATCTTTATAAGATTAGTTGTTTCCCAGGAGTGGTTTAACTAACATTTGCAATAAACTTGTGCATCTGTACGGTCTGTTTGTATTATATCTATCTGCTTATAGCCAGCAATTCTGGTTTGGAGAAATTGGTAGGACCTCCTGCTTTATGCCCTCCTGTCTCTGAGTTTCTGATGTCATAATTCTATTTGCCTTAAGGTCATCTTGTATAAGGCCAAGTAACTGTTCTCTTTTAAAGCATTTGTTTCTTTGCTTCTAGGAAATTTTGCTTATTCTATCCTTCTGTTACCTTTTATAAAAGGCAGCTGCCAATATTAACACTTTGTTCTGTCCTTTGGTCAGTGGTCCCAATTGTAATCGCCTGAACTTCAGAGGGTTTTTAATGTATTTTCGGGCTTCTTTGCTGTAGTGTGTTCCAATGCTCTTATTCAATCTTAGAATATACAAAGAGAACTTTCTGTTCTTTGTATAGCTGTCTGCTCTTTCACTTTTTGCTATCATCCTACTCTGTGGTTTCTCCTGCCTCTGTTCAGTAGAAGGTTGAAGTGCTGCTGTCCTTCCCGAGAGCAGCCTGACTCACCTGAGAATTGTGGGAGATTATTTCTGTATTTTGGGTGGATGCTGCTTTGAAGAGGGACTAAGGTTTAGTGTGGTTCTTTTTTTTTTTTTTTTTTTTTTTTTTTTTTTTTTTTTTTTTTTTTTTTTTTTTTTTTAGATCTTAGTACAGGAATTTAAAATTTTTGGGCTTTTCAGTGGTTTTTTGGGGGGGTGGTGGGCAGAGGGGGGCAAAGGCAGACTCAACTTTAAACGGGATAGTAATGTAAGTAATTTTTAAGAACTTTGTACCCTGTTTCCTTTGTTATGAAAACCTTAGTCCACAAACTTAACCAGATGGGGTTTTTATAGTTTTACCACTGTTTTATGTTGTGATTGGAAAGTTTGAATACAGATAGTGCCATCTGGTCAAGCTGGGGAAACTGTAGGGTTTTATGTTTTGTGGTTTGACGCTTTTAAAAAATGTACAGTTTCCTTTCTCCCATCTGCATCTATAGTACTCTGAGCTACTGATAATTTTATTTTAAAAAATAATAAATAATTAACACCCACTCATCCCTCTTTCTGAATGCTGGACTTTTTTAAAGTTTAAAGACTCGCAGCAAATCATAGCTCTTATACTGTTTCTTTTTAGGAGCAGTCTGGCCAGATGCAGTCTGTTCCAGTATGTCTGCAACTTAGGCTTTAAACAGCTTAGGTACCAGAAGCAGGCAAACTGAAGCAGAACGTTTGTTTTGGGCTGCATTACTTAATTTTGACGCTGCCAGTCATGCCACTGCTCTAGAGCATAAGTTCACGATTTTTTTTTTTGCTGCTTTTTCAGCTTCAGCATATACTATGTGTTAAGCTCAAGGGAAGTAAATGAGATTCACATTGGAGCCAGGTCTCTGTAGGTCTGAAGGATTTCCCCTGATAGGAGTCTTAGTTTCCTGTCAGTGTACCTGCAGAAGTATGGCAGTCCTGTCTATTGTGTCAGCTGGTTAATGAGACACATTCTCCCAGCAGGAGAATGCTAATAAGCTTCAGATATGTTTGCCTTCCCTTCCTCCACTCTTGACTGATCCTCAAGTGAATTATGAAAACCATTTTTCATTAAATCAGAATCCAAAGTTTCACAGCTGTTCAGACTGATTTCAGTTGGAGATGTTGTTTCTTCTGGAGCAACAGGTTCCTGGTAAGGTGGAATCTGCTTTAGCTGAAACCAAACTAAACTTTGACTTCCTGCTGTGGGTTGAAGGTTTGCTTTGGACTTTTAAGCCCTATTTCCATACATGCACCACCATGTTAGACTGTGGTGTCTGTCACTCTATATTTGCTGGTCTGATCATTCTGCTTTCTGAAAGGACAGGAAGAACGCTTTTGTATTTTCCTTCAGTTCCAGCAGGTAGGATGGCTGCTACTTAAAACATATGCAGGCAGGCAGTCCTAATCTAATAGGGTTTAATTTATGGATGTGTCAAGCATAAACTCTATGTGGAAGTTCAAGTGAGCTCGTGCAACAAAAGAACCCCAGGATTTTGAAGATGTGGGACTTGAGAGCAAACTGTCCAAGCCTATTTAACATTTTTAGCCTACTCCAAAAACATCATATATACTTTGAGACACATTTTTGTAATTAATTTTGCGCTGCTTATGCATTGTCATCCTCAGAGAACATATTTTCAAAAAGTATGACACAACAAATATGAAAACAGTGGGTTTTTTTTCTTTCCAGAGAGACTTTCCTAGCAAACAATCTGACAAATTCCTGATGGTGTCTGCAGATGCGTTTTCTAGAATGGAAGATGAAGTATTCAAAGACTATTATTTTTTGCTTTCCTTTTGATTGCTCTTTTTCTCCCACCCAGAGTTAAGCAGACAATATTTTCTGAAATTACAGTTGAGTAAGACAGTTTTGGCTGACAAATTCACAGTAGCTGAGCGTTTGGCAGGCTATTTGTGTCTTGGGCTTGCATGTACCTGGTTGTCTAAGTGTTACTGGCAAGTACTGTGAGCAGATGCAGTAGTGTGTGATGGGCAGCGCGGTGGTTGCTTAAGCACCACGGACAGGGGCCCCTCCGTGTGCGTCCAGACCATCTATACATCGATCTGTGGGACTTCCTCCGCAGTGACTTCGTATGTCGAGAGTGTTTTATGTGGGCAGTTCAGCACAGCCTTCACCTTTTGCAGGCATCAGTACTTAGGATTCTTTATCACTTTATGCTTTTGAAAGAGCTGTTTTACCTGTGAGTCCATGTCAAAAATAATGATATTCCGCAGCATGTGCACTTGTACCTTGCTTTGTGCCATTTGACAGTAGTCTTATGTGCATACATGCTCACTGGAGACTTCACTCATGTCTAGGACTTATCTGATGTCCTCTTAAGTGCTCTTTATCTGATTTCAGAAGGTTTCAAAGACAAACTATGAGGGCAATAGTAATGCAAAACCTGACTTGCCCTGTTTAACATACCATGGATTAAATTTCTATGGTGTGCTCTTCCTAAGTTTATTCCTGTTGTGATATTGAAATTCTTTCTGAATCAATGAAGTACATCTGGGAAGGGATTTCATTGTTTTATCAGCAGAATAAAATCAAATGGTTCCTTGCTTTTTTACTATATGGGGGGATTCAGGACACCTCATTGTAAAGAGTATCAAAATGGACAAGTTGATGAAACCATTTCACAAGTTGGCTGGTGAATTGTTTCTGCTAAACGAAATCTAGGTTACATAGCTCAATTGACTTCATCTGCGTACTTCAGAAACGTGCCTGTTTCTATGATGTAGAGGCAGCAATGTGATATAACCCACCAACATAGTCCAGCACGTGTGCTGCTTATGAAATCCAAACATGAAATTTGGAAAGGCAGTGTAAGAATCTCTATCTGAGCATCATAGATGCTAATTCTTGAACCCACCACGTGAGAAGAATATGGCGTGCTGGTTACCCACACTGGGTACCTATCAATCCACTTCTGTAGAGTAACTGTTTACTTACAGTAACTGTGATTATTGGAGGTGTTGTTTAGCTCCTATGATTGAACCTGCATTGTTTTAAGAAACCATAGGAATTTAGGTATTAAATCATAAGGAAATGAGGATGGATCAAGATTGAGGGTTTTTTTATGTCAGGGACCACTAGGCAGTATAGGACTTAAACATGACACTGTTTTGAAGAATTCCAGTACTTCAGACACGTTTTAATGCCCTAAAGGGGATACCTGCTGCCTGTTCTGTATCACAGTTCCTGTTGGATAAGGCTTTTGGATAAGGCCATGACAAACTCATACTGATACTTAGGTTGGTAATGATGGCAATGAGTGGCGATGGGGGATATGATTTGAATATTTGGATAAATTTCTGATCAGATAGGTTCGTCAATAGTTTACCTATCAGTGATCTGTCTGCAGATCTCCATCCATGCAGTTCCATGTCTCATGTAAAAACTAATTCAAAGTTTTCAGTGATGCTGTATAGAAGCATTATGGTTTTAGTTCCAAACATTGCACTGGCCTCTAAAGATTTTATGTTATTTACCAAGTATTGTGTTTTTAAAAAAAATCTTCTGTGGTTTGAATCCTTTTTGCACCTCAGTCTGTTGCTGTTTCACAACTTGTCAAGTTTAAAACTTGACAGATCACAGTTTAAAGTATGAGATCCTTGTAGTGGAATAACATTGTCTAAGCTGATTCTTTCCCCATCAGAGGCTATAACTCCAGTTTTTAGATGTCTGCCTTTTACCAGAAGTTCACAGTGCAAGATCCTCGAGATGGTGGTGAGCTTCTTTTGCTTGACAGAATAAATCAGAAGTCTTGCTTTACAGAACATTTTCTGAAGACAATTTGCAAAGACACCAAAATATTACCACTTCATTCAACTGTTCAGAAATGAGTGAAATAAAGCTATAAGTGAACACATACACACTGTCACTTACAAACTGTTTAATTGCATAAGGTGAATTGGCACACTTGATGCATTTGGTTATTTATATGGGGCCAGTTGATTGAGAAACTCAGTTTTCAACACATCTTGATGATCTGTGCGAAATGAAATAAAATTTAGTGCATTCATAAAACTCTGGTCTAATATTTCATCATTTCCCCATAGTATTTCCTTGCTATGTTGAGCTGATTAAGCGTTTCTCTAGGATATTTTCATGATCTCTGTGGTCTGGTCGACTTCTATGTTACTTCTAGGTTCAGCTACATATGCTGTGATAAACTTTTATTTTGGTAATCTACATCAGTAAACTTTACTTTTTCTAGCTTGGTTTGTGTATTTACTTGTCTTTATTTTAATTGGATACAATTTTCTAACTCCTGGACACTGGTTAATTTTTACTGTTTTAATGTGGATCAGAACAATTTGAAGGAGGATCTAGAAAACTCTTTACAAGGATCTTTTTGACCTTTTTCTCTCAACCTTCTCAGTCTTCCCAAAAGTTATTTCCTCCAGCTCATTTGAGCAAAATGCTTATGTACGATAGGAGTTTTTAGTATTTGCAGGTTTCAATGCCTGATACAGCTTATTCTGCAGCTAGTCTCCTGTCTGCCCAAATCCATAGTTGAATCTTCTTGATGGATGGACTGTGTTTCTCTAGACTCTTCAGGAACTGCTGTTTGGAAGAATGGAAAGCTTCTCTTACTTGATGGACTGAGGTTAGACTTCTTGACTGTTTAAGGAGGTGACTGATTAAGACCACAGAGCCACCTCCTTAGGTGGTCGCTGCTTCGTTAGAGCAAAGAAGTGTGCTTTTCACAGTGGGTCTTTTGAGCATGTTTCTGTGTTTCTTGTTAAGCTGCTAACGTGGTGTCCCTCCTTTGACTCACTTGGAACTTGCAAAGTTTCTTTTGGATATGCTTCATTTTTCTGCTGGAACTGGTGCATCACTGCTATTAACTGGTTCTCTTCCTTCCTAAGTGAAGTGATGGCTGAAGCCCAAGTTCTGTTACTTCATGTGTTGACAGTTTCAGTACTTGGAATTTTGTGGAGGACTGCCGATTCCTGAATCCTGGTAGCTATATGGTATGACATGGCAGTTAAGGAAAGAGAATTTTGGAGATTTAGTCAGCCTTTGTCTTCCTTGCCAGTTGTGAAAACATTTGAATAGCTAGAGAGAAAAAAAGCTAATCAAGGAAAAGCCTTTCCCATATTTGATCACCTAACTAGGAGGAAGTCTGTATTAATTTCTGAAAATAGCGTTTCTTTAATCTGGAACTTAGTTTTTGAATTTTATGCTTGGAAGAATACGTTATTGGGAACACTTGCTTTGAAAAGCTTAGGTTTTTTGTATAACTGTATGGTAAGGACTAGTTAAGCACACAGGCAAAATTATGTTTGTGAAGGAGAATCTAGCCATTATTAATTTCAAAGGTTTCTAAGTTATTGCAATAAGAAGCAACAGCTTTATTAGTTTTATGAGAAGAGTAGAAGGAGTAAAACCAAATGCTGTCTGGTTTCACAGACTGCGTTACATGCAGCCACTAGAAACATGAGTTGCCATTTGTATCTAGTAGTACAGATGATTAAATGGGTATGTGATAAGGTAAGAACATCTTGGAACCATGTTGTATCATGCTTAAGCTGTGATGGCAGCAGTAATTCTTAGTTTTCAGTGCAGGTGTGCGGAAGAGGATTTTTTTTCTCCAGGGGAAGAAAACAGCCTGTTTTCTGTATGTGCATGGAAAAGCTTATCCTCCTGAAACCTGGGAGTCCTGTCTTGCATACATTCTGGAATGCCTTTATAATGTCCCTGGATATGAAACTACTTAGTTGTGGTTTTCCTCCTGTATCTTCAAAGGGCAACAAAAATAATGTATTGTTTCGAGGATGCTAACCTACTGTAAGTATAGCAAATAACTTTGGTTGGGTCTATAAGCCTAGTAGTAGCAGTTTGTGTTATATGCCACTTTGAAGACACAACAGAATTTAGGCAGAATATCACTGAGTGTGGAAAAGAAGTCACTATTCAATTTAAGTAGGATTAAGTGCAATAGAAAAGCCTTCTTTGGATTTCCTGTACTATAAGGAGGCTAGCAATACCAGTGTAGAACAAGCTTCCTCTAAAAGCTCTGGTCTTGTGCTCTGTCATCTTTCTGAAGAGTAGCCCCAAGTTGATTTTTTGTTTTTTTGTATTTCATTGTGTGGTTTATATCTTCTATTGTAGAACATACATTATTTGCTATAGTAGCTTTGCCAAATGTGTCTGGAATTCTGTAGAACTTCTAGACTATACAATAAAGTGAAGAAATGGGACTATTAAGTTGCCTGAGAAGATTTCTGTTGAGAACGTTATTTCTACTGTAGCTGTCAAAATAATGTGGATTACTGGAGTGGGAGTATATATCCATAGGTAAAGCTGTAGCGTGCAGAGGACAGGAAAAATGAGAAAGCAAACAATGGAGAGAAAGCAGAAGAGATAGATAAGAGTATATAACAGCAGCAAAGGACAAGTGAGTAATTTTTTTATTTCAATTTTTATCCCTTTGTTCCTCTATTTTGATTTTCATGCTTTTATTGTTTACCAATTTTCACAACATTTATAGTATTAGAAGATCATTTTTAAAAAGCCCAAACCCTAGGCTTTTAGTATATTGTATGTAAGATTAGTCTTAATAAGATAAGCTTAAGATAAGATGCAGGAACTGCCCTGAGTTACTAATGTTGAACTTGCATTGATTCTTTCCTTTGTTTGCCTTTTTTTAACCTTTTCTGGTAAAAATTGGAAGTTTTTCTGTTACATGTTTTAACTTTACTCAATAATACAACTGACGTTTAAAACTTGCATGAAAGTCATTTAATTATGACTGGTTCATAATGACTAACATAGGAGGAAAAAATACAGGAGGAACTTAAATCTGGTGTATTCTCATAGGGGACTTAGGCTGTGGAGTTGGGATGGAACGTAAGTATGTATATACGTGGGGTAGTGCTTTTGAAGTGCAGGTTTGACACCAAAGCCAACTGAAATGGATTTAAAGTATAGTATTTACTATAGATAGAGCTGCTAGTCCCACCTATACTTAAGGTTCTGTGACCCTTTCCATTTTAATGCTTAACTCTTAGTTACTTTATAACTTTTGCCAAAGTTCAGACAGATTTTTCCATGCCAGATGTCTGCTTTGGGTTGATTTTTTTTTTTTAAGTTTCAGCCAAAGCAGTTCTCTTCCAAGAATAAGGCTAGTGAAAAGTATGCTATTTTGCTTGTGTGAGAATCTTCTTTGATGCTCCAGTGCCCCCAAGCTCTGAAGCAAGGATTTGACATTTGGCAATAGTTCAGCCTTTGTGTTGGGGATGTGCTTTTTGCCTCCCTGTAAAAATCCACCCAGATTTCCAGACCGGTTTACAAGGCTTTGAAAGATTGCCATTTGCATGGGCTTAATAGGAATTTCTTAAAACTTCACAGTAAGTTTCCTGTAGATTCTGTTCACACTGGGAATGCTCCAGGCAGAGTAGAGCTGCATATTTCATCCCACTTCTGCTAGGAATTGTAATGGCTGGATCTGGGTGCTGACATTGAACTGAGAGTGGGCAGCATTTTTGTCTTGTGCCACCACTGCTTATTTCCATGTCCTGTTCTTTCTCCCTGATGAAGGACCTGGGTCCTCTGAAAAAATAAATTGTTGCACTCATCTGAAAGAGCATGACAGATGTGGAGGAGAATTAAGGAATATATATTTGTGTATGTATGTCTGGCTCGTACCATTCCTTTGGTCACAGCAAATGTGTGTATCATACTGGTGAAATACTACTTCCTCTTCTAGTGGGCGTTCAGATAATTGTTAAGTTTTTAAACTTCAGTATTTAAACATCACTAGTTGAATGGGTCTCAAGGTTTTAACAATTTTGCTGAACTATGGAGGCATCAGTTTAAAAGTTATACTCAAAGGATGTCACAGTACAGTAATACTGTTTGGAGGGCAAAAATAAAGAGCTAACTTTTTCCAAACATTTAAGTCTGAGACCTCTTGCACGTAATATGTTGTAGTATAGCCTCCAATTTCATCACAAGTGTTACATGCTTTGTCTAAGAGACAACTACTTGACTGGAATGGGGGAAGGGGTCTATTCTGAGAATGAGTCCAGAATTTGTACAGTAAAGGCTGTGTATTTGTCAGTTACAGAAGGTGGATGTGTGGAGTAGCGGAGCAGAGATTTCAGGAATTAAAAGGGGGGGGCGGGGCCTGGTGGAGGGGTTTGTGGCTAGGACAGCTGAAGGCTGCTTGATGAATTGTGTGCAATCTGTGCTTAGTCATGGTGTTTTTCACATGATGCACTCAAGTGACTGTTCCTCGGTGGCTGCTCATACTGTGTGTTCTAGTGGCTGTTTTGAGAACTCTATCAGTTTGCAGAAATGCAGACACTTAGAATTGCAAGTGAACTCAGTGGGAGCTAAACCTCATGTAAAATACTGCGTATTACAAAGGACAGTAAAAATCAGGTTCAAAGTATGTGAAATTTGACATCTGGAACTAGGGAATATTTTAATCTAATTAACCTAATGCCTCAGTTGCCTGCTTTGCAGATGCGGGAATGACTTGTCCCATCCCTGTAGAAAGGCTTGTGAAGAAATTGGTTGCCTTTCTATCAGAGCCGAAAAATAACATGCTCTATAGATAAAGCGTATGACCACCTCCCACTGATTGGAGATGAAATCATAGCAATAATAAATATGCAATCAGAAGTTTAAATAAGATACAAGTGTATTATTACATTAGTAAAATTATCTTTGCAACTCTTAACTTTCCAGTGCTTACCTTTATGACCCTAATAATTCCTCTTAAAATAAAATGTGATTTTTCTCCAAATTTAATAAGCATCCAACTTCCTTTTGTATAAATAGCCCAATTTTGCCAATCCCTTGGTAGCTGTTTTGGTTGTGGAGGTGGAGTCATTACTTCACTCTTTGCAATTTCTTTCCCAATAAAGCATTCAAACCTGAACTATATTGGATCTGTCTGAAATGGATGATGTCAACCTATAGAAAGTGGTATTTTTTTTTTTTACTGCATTAACTAATGCATTTCATACTGATCTGAACATAAAAATCACGGTATTGTAGCCCTGGCACTAAAACTTTCCACTTCGAATTGGCAGTCAAAATCTGTAAACTCTGAGAACAACATTAAATGCAACTTTCATTAGCAATAACCTTTTAATTCTCTTCTAAATCATAGCCACTTTACCTCATTACTAGTTGAATAGAATGCTCCTGGGATCCTCATCTTTTCTGTTCCCTGTGGAGGTGGAAAACATACTTGCTCAAACCCTTGACTACTACCTCACTATGATAAATTTCCCCTTTGTAAAGCTGCTTCAACAGTACATCACTTTGTAAAGCCAATTGTTACCTGAAGTTTTCTATGTAAAAGAAGACTTTGTAGTTTTTTTTAAAGGGACAGGATTAAAATGATGAAATGAATGTGTATGTGATGTGTGTAAGTGTTTGGCTCAAGGGGTGAAAAGATTTGCTAAGGTTTAATGAATTTAATGCTTTGGAAATTATTTGTTGGAGAGCCTGCTGCAGTGGAGAGTTTTGGGTTTGGTGGGGGTTTTTCCTTTTTTTTTTTTTTAAAGGGGGGGGGGAGAGGTTTTTGTCTCTAAAGAGGTCTGCAGTGGAGAGTTTTGGGTTTGGTGGGGGTTTTTCCTTTTTTTTTTTTTAAAGGTGGAGGTGAGAGGTTTTTTGTCTCTAAAGAGGTCATCAAACTTTTTTCACTTGTTTCTTGAATCATTAACTCGGGCTGTTTGCTCCTCTGAAACTAGCTCTCAAATAGGTCTTTCGAAAGTCTCAGCATAGGCAAGGGTTTTGACAGGATGTTTGTCATGTATTTTTAGGAGAAGGATGGGAATTTTGAGCTGCTCAAAGCATAGATCTTCCTTAGAGGAACGCTGCTACTAAGAACAGCAGTCTTACTTGCTTAGCTGTATGAAATCCACTTGTTTGTGGACAACTGGTTTGGATTTTGGTTTTTTTTCCCCTCAAGACTTCCGTTATTTGTGTGCTCTTCCATATGTGCTTTGAGCTGTGCTTTGAAGTTGGGGAACTAGCTTTAAACAAAAGCTGTTACCACACTTCTGCATAGCATCTAGCTTGATTTCAGCATGCTGATGTGTCAGTGATGTGGTTTAGAGTTAATGAAATGCAATTCTCTGCTTGCTTTGGCATTGGTTTCTGTAGGATTAAAATTAAAAAAAAATCATATTACACTTGGTTTGTGGTATAAAAGCCAGGTCAAAATGGACTTTAGAATGTGATTAAATGGCTGTGCAGTAATTAATTGGCCAGTTAATTAATAAAGTCTGTGAGTTATCCTGTATTTTTTCCTCTGTCACCTTCCAGTTCCTTATCCCCAGACTCTCTAGTAATCTCAGGAATTTCTGAAAACCCAGACTTTTTGTGGATTTAGTTTCTGCTATAAATCATTCTACCATATCTTAGTTCAGAGTGCTCAGATAAAACAATTTAAGATGCATCTTTTCTGTCATCTTTGAGTAGTGTACTTCAGTAACAAGATCCAAATAGCACTGCTTTGACATTCTTGAATTCATACTCAAGCTTGTGGGTTTTTTATATTTATTTTAAGGTTAAGACACATAATGAAAGGTAGATTCTGAAAGGCAAAAGCAAACACGACTGTAGACAACTGAATTAATTTGTATCCAGTTACACCACCAGTAAATTAACTAGAGTATTCAACTGCGCTATATCAAATTCATTTGAAAAAGTAACTAAAATCTGATGTGCAAGACTCTGCTCTATTAAACAGGTTTAATATGTGATCATTTATAAACATGTTAAGTTTCTGAAGTTTTGCTTTTTTGTCTTGTTTTTGGCAGCAGCTTGAATTAGTGGAACCAAGTGGCTGGATTCATGTTCCTTTAACAGATACTCATAAGAAGCCTATTCGCACGTTTATGATTCAGATTGCTGTTCTAGCTAATCACCAAAATGGAAGAGACACTCATATGAGACAAATCAAAGTGTACACACCGGTGGAAGAGAGCTCTATTGGTAAATTCCCTAGATGTACAACAATTGATTTCATGATGTATCGCTCCATAAGATGAAATTTCTTAGAAATAAAGACAGTTTTTGATGGCAGTATCATTGCTTATATACTTAAAGAGCAAGATTTACTTCAGTGTGGTTATATCTTTGTTTATACTTTGTACTATATGGAAATAAAGATAATCTTGTGTTATAATATACTACAGTCTGTAATTTTGCGTTACTTTTGCTTGGAGTCTTTGAGTGCTTTTGTGCTATCCAAGAGGGAAAAAACCTGGGTACTTTTAAAGAACATATTTGTGACTAGGAATCAATAATTGAATTGATATAATATGGTTCATTTTAGGGGGTGATTTCTTCCTAGTTATCACGCATGGATTTAGTATGTTCTATAGTGTTACTGTGCATTCATTTACCTAAAAGTTAGTCTTTTTAAAGAGCATTCTTGAAATGGTTTGAAGACATTACCAGTATTGTTTTCGCAGTGTTGCTTAGGTGAAAGTGTTCTACCCTTTTCTATATAGGCTTTTTTTCTGCTTAATGGCTGTCTGCGTGGATTTAGTCTTCTTTGTTACTGAAGTGGATCGCAGAATTTCTCAAGTTGGAAGACACTCATAGGGATCATCAAGTTCCGCTCCCTGCGGGACTGTGTAAAACTAAACCACGTGACTAAGATCCTGTCCTGATGCTCCTTGAACTCTCAGGTTTGAGATCATGACCACTTATCTGGAGTGCCTGTTCCAGTGACCAGTAATGCAATGAAGATGACAATGATGTGACGAAAACAGAACCTTTCCAAATTACTCCATATAGTATATACAGTAACATAAATATACTCGAGTGTAGGTCGTCTAAACATAATAGCTGTTCAACACAGGAGGAGAATTGGGAATGTTGCAGCATCATACAATAACAGTAGGAATGAATCTAAAGGTCCAGCGCACCTTCTATAGTACCAAGAACTCAAGTGTATCACACAAGGTAAACTCAAACTCATTTCTTTAACATTTGTTTTGAAGGAAACAACATTTCAAGGAAAATGTATACTTAATCTACTTCCTATGAGTAGGAATATTTAATACCTCTACTAATGTCTTATAATCTAATTACTAGTTATTTCACCTTTTAAAAGTAGGTGGCTGTTGAAGTACAAGGTTTTCTTTTAAAATGTTCAGTACTGATCAAACACATTCTTCCCCCTAGCACCATAAAAACTGATGGTTAATCTAGACTAATCTCAGCCAAGAAAAACTTCTAACACTGTTCTTCATTGTGAGCAAGGAAAGGCCTATAATAGTGGAACTCATCAAACAATGATACAACATCCTCCAGAGGAGGAAGTGAAATAAAGGCAAATGGGAAGGTTGTCATAGGAGGATAAAAATTCAGCTCTCGAAATCCTTTATATACTTAATGAAGTAAGCTGTTTACTGAATGATTTTATTCTCTGGCTGAATTCCACAATCTTTAGGAGAGTAATTCACATGGGCATTTACTGATAATGAATGGTGTAGAGAAGTCCATGATGATTATTTCAGGAGGACCCTAATGGTACTTTGCTCTTCCATGCAAAGGATATATCAATACCAGAATTCCTGTTCAGCAGTAGCTGGTTGAACCTTGTGCTTTTCATAGTCTGTCAGTTCGGTGGATTTTATTATACAGTGTAAAGAAGTTGTACATTCCTACTCACTTATTTGAAGCAGAGTTTATACTTTCAATGTACCGCTTCATATTTTTCGGGGG
>NW_010395767.1:16107-28904 GCF_000710305.1 Buceros rhinoceros silvestris | reverse complement strand
GGGGGTGGAGGGGGGCTGGGTTGGGGAACACCACCCCAGCTGGGTTTATCCAGTTATTTTTAAGTTATTGACATGCTTTGTTAAGAAAGGAGATTAAAAGACATGCGGTTTTCCTGGGTTTCTCCAAGAAGGTAAGATTGCGTTGTATTGTTGAGCCACTGTCCCCTGCTTAATGGTTCTAGTGCAGATAATTCTGTGGTAATTCCAAACTCTGGTCAGCAACACTTAAATATTTTGATTCAAAGAAACTTTGAAGTATTCTTTTAATGTTGCTCTATATTATTGCTTACTTCAATAATATGGATTTGGTTTCTCCTCAGTTCGCAAAAGACAGGTTCTTGAAATGGACATGAATACATATGCCCAAGAACGGTTCAGGTAGTTCAAGGGTTGCATAAACAATTAAATGTGTCCAATTTAAGGGTATGTATTTCAAAGAAGCACCCATTATCTTTAGACTAATGAAGTCAAAGTAATAATACTCTGTGATAAGCGCTATCCAGTAGACTAGGAACAGGCCTGCCAGTGCGGTCTTGTTCTGCGTATTTCTGCCCTGCGTCAGTAGACATTTTGGCTCTTTTAGAGGGCTATTCCTGCTTTCATTGATTGTTCAGGGCTCCTGTGTCTATGCAGCGTAGGTGCCAGTATTTATCTCAAATTCGGAATTCTTGTTTCTGATGGTGTAGTCAGAAGCTGAAACCTAGCTTGAGTACTTACTGTGCTACTCTGAAATCACAGATGTTGTTCAAGTGGTTTTAAGAACCTGTTATACCTGTGTTAAAGTGGATGATGTTAAAACTTCACTGTTGGGGAGGGAAACTGTACTTACAAGTTAAATTTAATGCAGACTTTTAATAGATGTCAAGGTGCACAAGGCTTTCTGAAGCTTAAGGCTGTAGTTACTCTTCTATGAACAGCTGATCCAGTCTGAAGCTGTACATTCCAATATTTTGTTTCTGCTTTCTTGCCAGAAATTACCATTTCTGTGGCTAAGTCTCTTCAGATGCTTCCATGGCTTTGCGCTAAACTGTATCTGTGAAACACTTAGATCCTTGGTCCTTCCTCACCCTTTAAAATAAGTGTATTCTTAGTATCGGAGGAAGCAAGTAATCTGTGGTAGGACTGTGGAAGTGGACAGTGAATCATGATGATGATGCTGGGAGTAGATTAAAAAGAGTGCATCTTGTAATGCCTTTGGCTGCTGCTGACAAAATAGATGACCATGCCTGAAAGGCAGTATCAAAAGGCAAGCTCATTACTGCAGTCTGTGTCTTGCTCTTTGATATTCAGTGTTAATTGAAAACAAGTGCAGTGGCAATTCTAAATCCATCTTAAATCTTTTCTATGTTGTTCTGTAACAATTGCAGATATGTTGCACTGGTATTCAACATCTGTGCAAGTATGTTTGGTTTTTAACATTTTTGGTGCTTAGTCACGTAAGGCTGCTGATTTTCAAATGATGAGATCCTTGAAGATTGTGTCTGAAAATAAAGCAAGTTACTGCCTTTGTGCATTAATATAGTACTTGGTATTTGAATTGGGACAAACAAACTGGTCTGCCAAACCATTGCAGGAAGTTCCTACACATCTTGTATTTAGCTGCTTTTTTTTTCTTGGTTTTCAGACGCACAGTTGTCTGGGATCTTATCCCTTGAAAGAGAAATTTTATGTAAGCATTGAAATTGTTGAGCGTACAGATTTTTCCAAAGACGGAGTTTGAGAACAGAAAGTTCTTGTAATGTTAATTTAGTTAGAGCTTATATATTGCCTAGCCACATCCTTCTTTGGAAGGTGTCAACAAGTGCCGTAAATTACAGTGCACTGCTAATGCATGCTGGAGATCCAAAATTGCAAACCTAAAGAGGAGCCAGAATAAGTTACCTTTGCAGTGAAAATTCACAAAAAACCCCATTCTTAAGCTCATGTTTAAATAGTGCTGATGGAATACTAGAACCATTTTGATGCTGATCATGAATTTGCGGCTTTTAGCAAGACCGGTAGTAACATTTCAGCTCAATATGTTCACTTCCTGCTCAGCCTGAAAAAGAAAGGTCCTTTGCATCCTTTATATCTTACTATATTCATAACTATTTTATTTTTCCCTACATGCTGACTTTGGCTGCTCTTTGGAAGGAGGGAAGTCCTGGGGATATGTAGTCGTTGGTATGTCCCTTTTGTCAGCTTCTCGGTAGAAACGAACATAGAGCTGTATCTCCAAAAAGCATGAAGTCAACAACTGACCTATTTGCCCTACAAGTGGTTTCACAAATGTTCACTTCAGGGGATGCTAAGAGGAGGCAGGTTGTCAGCTTGTTGCCAGCTTGAAACATACTTTAATGATGAGCAAATGAGACTGCTTCTTCAAAGTGGTGAGGAAAAAATAATCAGATATTCACAAACATGGCTTGCTAAGAATTCTAACTCCTTGCCTAAACCTTAGGGTAGTTATGTGAGTATTTTGGTAGTAGTATGGTAGTTATCTGAATATTTTGGCGTGCTTTTCCAAATATGAAAGAGTAAGGTGTACTCATTACAGGGACAACTGATCTTACATAACTTTAATCCATGGAAAAAAGAGAGCTGTTATAAAACTAAAAGTTTTACAAGGTGTATGCTTGTAAAAGACTTTTTTGCTGTTTTTTAGAGAGAAACAAAATTTTAGCATTTTTTTTAGCAAGCTGACTACTAACTGAAGATACTCAAAGTTTAGAATTGAATTCAAATCAGTGACATTTCCGATCTAAAGGTTTTACAGAGGGGGAAGATGATGTATATTTGTATTCAATAATGGCCAATACTTTAGGCTAGTAAAGGTTAGATGCTTCCTGCGTAACAGCTTTTACTGAAACAATGATCTCAGTATAGGTGTGTTCCTGTATGTCTATATATGTTCCTTTGTCTGTTTTCCCCTACCCCAAATCAAGTAATTGCCCAATTTGGTTTTACAAACCTTGTTTATAAAAACAGGTATCTTCTATGTACTGGTGCTCTTTTCCTGCTGGAGACTAAGATTATAGTGGGTGATTTTGTGTTACTACTGTAGCAGTGTCAAAATTGGCTATTTCTGAGTTGCTGCTTAATAAATGGGGGAGTTCAGAGTTGTTTGTTCCTCAAACATAAAATTCTTGAGAGCTGTGTGTTGAGAGTAATACTATCTGGGAGAGGAGAGAGCGAGCCCAGGAGGCCACCTTTGTTCTATGTTGGCCTATTGTAGCCATACCTTAAAATATGTGATTAATTTATAGTCCCTTGTGACTAATGTGAAAAATGGAGGGAACTACAGAGATATTTATAAAAGCTTGAAAGGCATGAATTTTTAGTGACGAATTATAGAAAAATTCCAAGTTAAGACTTGTAACACTGTCTCTAAAACTTGCATTGATTTTTTTTGAAAACTTACTGTTAAGTGGATGAGCACATAATTTACTTGTTTTCTGTTAAAGTTGATGGAGTAGTGCCCATTAACTTCAACAGAGTATTGGGTTGGGTCCTTCTGCATATCGATTTGCAGTTACTTTTAAGTCTTAGGTTTTCAAATTTTTGTTGTAGTCTGACTAATAGTGTTCTCGTGATGGCTCTATCTCAGTGTTTCAAATTCTACTTTTCTTTTACATTTTCTTCACTTGCTAATATTAAAGAGAATTGCAGGTTGCACCATGGCTGAAAATTTGGCAGTTTTTCAACTTCAGGTACAAAAGTATATCCTGAACTTTTATGTATAATTGCAGTATCAAAAGCAGAATTATAGGGTAGAAGAGAAATGAAATGTAGGAATAATCTTGTTTTAACTTGTGTAGCGGTTTTGATTTGTGGAGGGTTTCGGGATTTGGTTTTTTTCCCCCTGTAGTTGCAGGTGAACCATTGTCCGTCACTGTCAAAGCAGGCAGGAGTTGATAATCCTAAATAGACTCACTGGAAAAACTAGAGTACCATAAGAAGGGATAACTAAGACTGTTAGTATATTATGTGTGAATTGGTATGGTTACCTGTATTATATAGCAAACATCGCTCCTTGATTATCGGATTGTTTTCCTTACCTTTTGTTTTGTCATCCAAGATGCTGTTGCAAAGTAGTCTTTCTCTTGTATGAGAAATATCTGATAAATATTGAGTAATATATAATTAATGTAATATTGAAGTAAATGCGGGATGAAATGGAAGATGTATTTGTTCTTGGAAATCATGACTTGGCAGTAATCTGAATAATCACTTCAAAGAGCAGTAAGTTAGAGGTTTAAAACTTTTTTGGGGAAGATACCATACTAGGCCTTTTTGCCTCGCAGAACAGAAATTTGATTCCTAGCATAAGCGAGAAAGCCACTAAGAAGAGATAGGTAACCGGGTGACCAGTTGAACTTCTGTTGAAATGAATGAGAGTAACTGTTTTGACTAAGTCGTGTCTGTGTGTCTTCCAGTACTGCAATGTAAACAAAAAAGGCGGATGACGGGAGAGGGAGAAAAGAGTTATTTGCTGTTTCTGGTTTCTGAAATGGAGAACAGCAAAACATCTATTGTTATTGCTTAAGCAAAACATAGGGAGTCTGGCAGAGCTGAAAGTTGAAGACGTATCTCTTTTGTCTATCTTCTCTTTCACTGTGGAGCGGATTTTTAGATAATGATACTGTTTTAAAGACAAATTTTGCAGGAATGTAATTTCTGTCTGTAATTCCATTAAGTTTATATTTTGGGCTTTGCTGTTCTAGTTCAGTCTGTAGGGGGGTTACCTTTGCCAACACTATGTCTGTAGGTGCATGACTGAAGCTCTTCAGATGCTGCTGTGTTGCTTGGTCTTACCTTACCAAAAAGGCATAGCATACTGTTTAATGGAAGAGGGATAAGCTACCTTACTTTTTATATGGGATACTTGACATGAGATCGATACTCGCTTGCAGTCCACCTTGAAGATCTATGTACATGCCACTTTCTATGCTTTCTTTTGTGTAATGTAGAATATTGGACTCCTGTTTTTTTTAATGAGTGACCCGCTTAAAGCTTCACTTGCTGCTTAATTCTGTAGTTGGCCCTAGTCTTCAGACATAGGTGTGCTATTGGACTATGGGGTGATTGGAGCTCTAACTGAAACTCAGGTTATTGATAACCCAACATGAAGACCATAAGACTAGGTCTTTACTAAATAGTGGGCACGCAGGTAGTTTTCTAAGAATGAAAAACTTAATCTGACTTAAAGCACAGAAGATCCAGAACTGAAGTGGGTCTTACTCTTGGGACTTGTTTTTCTTCATCTGTGTTATAGTAGTTTTAGGGAAGTAATTGAAACATTGATTAGGCTTGAAATCTGTTTATGCACTAGAGAGAAAGCCAGATGTCCAGATTGCCAGTACTGATTAGCAAAAATTCGTGAATGTGTGTGTGATATGTGAAGCGTTTGAGGAGACTGAAGGACCATGGAGAGCTACCGGTTATTGAGAAGGCAGATCCTTGCTTCACCCAATACACAGTGAGCTGCATCTCCAGGCAGCAGGCCTTTGCCTGACAGATCCACACCTCTCACAGAGCAATAGCCAGTAATAACTGTAATGTCCTCAGTCAAGAACTGCAAGTGAAAGAGATGCTCAGGCAATCTACATCACCTTGTGAAGTGAGTTGGCCTGGCTGCAGAGCAGAGCGCTGCTTGCGGTAAGTCAGGACCTAGAAATTACAGCTGAATCACATTACCTCCTACAAAGGAGAGTCAGAAGCTAGTGTAGTAAACTTCTCAGGAAATACTGAAGACTTTCAACAATATCAACCATAAAAATGTGTCTGTGTTTCAAAATGATCAGCAGGTTTTTCTATAACTATTTTCAGGATGGATCTGAATTAGTAATTCAAAAAGCGGGAGTTTGTTGCTGTGCCATGTCTAACAAAGAGTAATTGGTCATCATTGCTGTTACTGTGTTTTGGTATGTGAGTGAATAATCAAGAGAACTCTTAGTGGATATTTTTCTTTATCATCCATCTTTGCAGCTGAAGTAGAATGAATCGGAATTCTTTGGAATCATTGGAGTGACCCCAGACTGACATTAACACGTGCTTGCCTGCATGGGGGAAATGCAGGCTGGGGCTCTGAAGCATGCATGGTTATAACGTGCAGTAGAATGCTATGCTTCGGGAGCCTGGCTCGCTTAATTAGCGGTGACCTTGGGGCTCGTAGTCCTAAAGTTTGTCATTATATGTAAATGGTTATTAAACACCAATCCGTCGATGACAAGCGTGCTTTTTGCATTCCTTTGCAAGTATACACAAATATAGCTGTTTACTATTTCACTACCAAATTATTTTACTACTTTAAATGCAATAGGGTTTTGCTGGAGCATGAGAGAAGCCAAATGCAATTAGTATTAAGAGTATGCACGCTGCCCTCCAAAGATGGGATTCCTGCTAAGGCCTTCAGGCAAAGGTATTGGGTGGTCTGCTGTTGGTTTGGAATACTTAAGTGTTCTGTTTTAAATCAGAAAGGTGTTAAGGTGCTTTTATACAACTGTATAAACCATCAATTAAACATTGTTCATTGAAGTGAATTTTAAGTAATCCTTCATGTGACATACTTGCTGTAGTTCCAGGATGACATTTCAACAAGCTGTTTTACATCAGCCTAACAATTACCTGTGACAGTTTCTCCATTTGCACCAAAGAATAAACATTTCTTGCAGCCAGTCAACAGTATTAGCGTGGGTTAGTTTAATGGAAGAGGAGGAAAAAAAATCAAGTAATGAAAATGATGCTAATACTGGATGCTGCTCGAGGATATAATCCAGACATAATTATGTATGAAGTAAGTTTGGGATCACTGAAAGCATTAAACATCTGAACTCTGATCCCACTGAAGTGAATTACCACTGTTAATTATAGTAGGGAGCAGTTAAAACAATACTTAATACTTTAATTAATGTAAATTAAGTGGGATCAGTGACTTCCCAGTTAACGTAGATAAAAACAGGCTGACCTGGAGCAGTTTTGAAAATTTATTTCTCAAATGCCTCTTTCAATATACAAAACTCCTTTAGGAGTAAATTCCAGACACCTGCAATGTAGCATTGAATATGTCATTTGTTGAAATCTTTTAAAATTGGAAGGTTAAAAATTCCTTGTGTGAGATGAGGACATCAGAGCTCCACAACTTTTAAGTTTTGAGACACTGTATGACTGTAGATTCAGTTCTGGTGTTGACTGAGGATGCCGACTGTCATCATGCTGTTGACTGGTTATCTTCCCCCATCGTCAGGAAAACCCAATGATGACTTAGATCTGACAGCTGAGATAACGGTGTAATTTTTCTGTTATTTTTTGTCATCTTCCTTAACCTCCCTTTTCTCTATCCAGTAGCAATTTGCTTTTGATTCTTGTGTCTGATTTTTTATTTTCCTTTTTCTCCTGAGATTTTGTGAAGGCTTGTTATCAATTGGTACTTCTAAAAGGGGATAGTTCATCTGGGTATACCTGAAAAAACAGCATGTGGTTTGTCTTTGGTATTTACCAACAAAGCATGGGGTGTCATTCTTGAATCTCTCAGAAATACTATTTCCTGAGCATATCATTCCCATCAAATATCTGTTCAGACTGCTTTTCTTCAGACACAGTAGTTTTCATTTTTTCCAGGCAGAAGAATTAGTTGTACTGTCATGTTAACATAAAGCAAGGGCAACCTCATTAAAGCAATGGAACAGTGCGAGGAGAGAGTCACGTCTTGCATATTAAATGAAAAAAAGATGAATACTCATGTATTCCAAAGGTTGCAATGACAATTGGAATCATAGAATATTTTGGGTTCAAAGGGACCTTTAGAAGTGCCCAATTAGGGAGACCTTTTAGTTTATGTTATCAAAAATAAGGATTATCTGTGGTGTTTGTGCAATCCTCTTGTTTGCATAAATTACGATGCAATCTTTATATAAATGTATTCCTACCACCATCACCCTGTTTTAGGAATGAATCGAACTAACATAGTCCAAGGAGTCTGTTACCTGAGATGAAGTCTTGCAGAAAGGGAGGACATGTCTTTTTAATTTAGACAGCTGTATTGGAAAGTTGGACTTACTCTGAAACTCCTGGTTCAGATTTTCTAAGTTACTTTGTGTTCTCAGATGTTGCTGAAGGCAGAGGTTTGCTTGCATTATCTATTCGCTTGCACTGAGGAGTTTGCCTGTTAACAAAAAATAATCTTTGAATTAAAATCAATGTAAGTCACTTACACTGGGGCCAAAAACTTGCATTCATTTAGTCCATTTCTGTGTCTTCTAGAGCCAGCAGCAGTGGGCTGCCACTAGAAGTTGTCACCTCTGGACCCTGCTTCAACCATTTCCTTGTTTACTCCCCAGTCTTCAAACTGGGCCCAGTCTTATTTCCAAGTCTGAATGCTTCCCACCCTAGCCTTTAGTTATCCCCTCACTCCCATTCTCCCTCCCTAGAGCTCTCATCTGTCCCTTTCCCAGATTCACTGTTTCAGTATTTTGTATCCTGTTTGCTCAATTTTTCTCACCCAATACCTGTTTCCCCAGTTTTCCTCCTGAATCTAAATCTTCCCATTTTCTGCCCCAATCCGGAAGATTTTCCTTCCCTTTTGAGCAAGTCCCAACTAATACTATGTGCTTCCTCCCTATACTGCATAATATACATTCTGTCTGTCAGCTCTTTCCTATCCTGGTGAAGTAGCAAGGTGATGAAGTTATTGAAGAGGGGTGATAGTTTTGTGCTTCTGGGTATACTAGTCAACCTAGCCCAGGGTTGCAATACCTGGAAGCAGCTACTGTAGCAAAAGATTGACTTTGCCGTATGACTTTGCACCAGATCACGTTCAGGATTGTTCTGGGGTGTATGTGTATTTAGGTTTGACCAAAATTGGGCAAACTTTCATAAATGATGATAGGTTTATCATCTCTCTCCTATCTAATTTCAGAAAGTCTACTGAAAAGCATTAGAGTGCTAAAGGTTTCCAAGATTGTAAGAGTATATCCCTGAAATGGCTGAATAGTTTTGTCCGAAGTTTTCCAAAATAAATTCAGCCGGAAGCAGACAGATGGTATGGGAAAAGAGTTGCAATTTGGCTAAGTTCTGAGAAACCCGGAAGAGATTTGTCAGGGAATTAACTCTAGGTAATGTTTCACATTTCACCAAATAACATTTTCTGGGTAATATGCTTTGTCGTTTGGTGTGGACCTTCCTATCTGGTTTAAAATTGGCTCTATAGGAATGAGCTAAGCTTCAGTACAGTCAAAGTTCTGTTTTATTTGGAATTTATAGAGTCAGAGTTTTTAAAGTAATTTATTTTCTTCCCCAAACTAGTTGGAGTAGCTTTATAGGTGTAGTCTGTCAGGGCATTTGCATTGGAAATATCTTGGTTCTTTTATGCTTGTTTATAGCTTACACCAGGGATTTGTGCTAGAGTAGCACTGTCACAGAGCAGTCACAGTTTTAACCTACCTCTGTCTGTAGCACCGTGCTGTGAATCCGCTTCCTTAGCGTGCAGTCCATGTGGTAATAAAAGCAAAGTATGCTCCTCCTGCCTAGTTCTCCTTAACTACTTGTGTGAGCCAGACTTACACTCTTGTTTAAGCTCTGCCATTATTAAACTTTTTTTCCTTATCCTCCAGCTTTTCACTGGATTTCAACCCAGGCTTTCCTTCATTATTGCAGGCCTTTTGGGGCTGATTGATGCCTCTTGATTCCTAGTGTACGGCTGTGACCTGCTCAATCTATTAAAAACTGTTAAAACCCCTGTATCCTCTGTTGTGCGAGGTTCTCTTTGGTAGGCAGATGTTCCAGCCATCTTTATTGTCTCAAAGTAGAAACCTCGTGCACTTTATCTGCTTTTAAATACAAGACTTAATACTGCACATCTGGGCTATCAGGAGTTTTGAAACTCTGAACCTCCGAAAACTAAAAGCTCTGCTGAAAGCAAGGAAGTACTTGACAAATCTGATCATGTGAAGCCTTTTTGTGTTCTGGTAGTTCTGATTCTTAATCCTTAAACCAGAATGAGAGCAGCTGAAAAACATTATCTTCCGGTTCACCCTAGAAGATAAAGCATAGAAAGTCTTTCCCCATCTGTTTGATGTGAGTTCCTACCACCATTGGCTGGGTGAGTCGGGATAGAGAAGTGCTGCCTCAAGACCATGTCTCCATTGAATGTAATTTCATGTTTAACACACCTCTTAAAAAGCAATTTGCTAGAATTGCAGCACTGTCAAATGAACTGATTGAAATCGTGAATACCATGGAGTAGGTAGGGATTGATTTTATTTTTTTCACCTAGTATCTTTTTTCTGTACAAGAATGAGATGGTATCAAGTTCTGGTTTTGTGTCTTATGTTCAGAATAAAAGAATATAGTTCTCAAAGCTCTATTTTAGCCCTGTAGCTTCTGATTGTAGCAGGTTGTAGGCATTTAAAGTTTGCGTGATTTCTAAACGTGACTGAACAAATTCGTGGGAGAAAAATCCATTGAAGATTATGAAATCCTAAAGACATGGGCTGTATACTGTTGGATATTTCTGTGGTACTGGGTGAAATACCATTACATGGTTGTCCTCTTATGCTCTTCCCTCGGCATTTGTTTGCTCGTATTGGTCTATACCAGTTCCTTTTTAGGAATAATGTGGTGTCAGGCCCTAGCAAGACCAAAGAACTTTTGCTTGGAAAAAGAGGAAAGGATAAGGGAAACAAAAGCTTGGAGAAATTAAGCAACTACAGGGGACAACTAATGTGATGAAAGGAAAAGGTGTTAGGTTTGAAGTATCAAAGACAGAAAACCAAGGATGTAAAGGGGTGCTGTTTAGAGCACCCTCCAAAGCACTTTACTTGTTGCTGCCATTTGTACATTCTTCAGCGGTTTAAGTTCTTGAACATTTGGCTGTTGGCAAAATTTGCCGAGAATGTAAAGCCAGCTGAGAGTAGAAACATTTGAAAAAGATTCGAGAATTAAGCATTGAATTTCTCTAACCCCATAAAGCAAACTTTCGAGGGAAGGAGTATGTTTAAGAAAGGGGGGGTGGGGAAGGAGGAAAGACCCTAACTGTTTTCTCATCACAGTACACTGAGAAAATGTTTAGACTGATACATAACCTTCATAGTGTTGCTCTATAAAATTGGCAAGAGCTTAGTTCTTAGTCTGAATGCTATGCTTGTTTTTAAATTTAAATAATAAACAATTTATATATGTATATATTTTAGCTTAAAATTCACATTTTGTCAGATTTGGCTGTTAATAAAAGCTTATGGTGGAATCAGCACTCTGTCCATCCAGTGAAAATATGAACAGGACCACACAAAATGCTTCCACTGTGTCATTTCTTTTACTGCTGTTCCATTAAAATAAACTCCTTGCCACAGAACTTACTTGTCATTTCCCGCTTCTCAAAAATATCACTAGTGTAGTTTCTAAAGCTTTTCCGCTTCTAGCTTTGGTATCTACTTGACTGTCTTTGCTGAAGATCCCTTTATATTCCTCCCTACCATTCCCTTTCAGCCACATACGTTACTGGGTCTTAAATATACTGTATTAAATGCAGTTTCTGGCTAGCACTGGTTAAAATTAAACCTAGGCTAGTACTCAGTGCCATATTCATCTTGGTTTCTGTCCTCACTGATTCCAGAAAGCAAGTGAGTTTGATCTTAACATATATATTTTTCTATCCATATCTACTTTAGCATTCACTGAGAGAAGTTATGTCTGAATTGTATCTTCTGGTTACAGTATACTTTTTCTTTTCCTCCTGGACTTTATAGCTTACTGAGCTCCTCTGAAGTAAAAAGAAAGGGACTTTAACTTTATGATCATTCATTGGACTAGATAATTAGCTTATCTTGCTTGTGTGTTTGGGCTGTCTCCTATAAGGTGGCCCTGTGTCATTATCATGTCTGTTGGGCTTTCTTACATCATAAAAACCACGAGTGTATTCTTCTTCAACTTCCTGGATTCCAAACTACTTCATGTTTCACCTAATGATGGAATTTCTTCCCTTTTTTTACTAAGTATGAGCATAATGTATGTTTTTGGTAGTCTTGAGGCTTTTTGAAGTCGCTTTTCTGAAGGCCAGCTCCTAACTAGGATTTGTTTAGAAAGCAGAAGAACCAGTTTAGTAGAGAAATATTTTACAATTTCTGCTTCATATGCATGAATGAAAATTCACAGAATTTCTTTGAATGTTGTCTTAAAACTCAAAAATGTAGGTAGTGATACCTTCAAATCACTAATGCCCAGCAAGTAGCAAACTGGGATTCTGGAGGTTTAGGATGAGTTGTTGTCGTATGAATTTAGTATTCAGCACCACCAACTTTTCTGTTTCTTTTGGCATTATATCGCCTTCAGAGTAGGTAGATGAAATTATTAGGGTGCTGTCCGAAAGACTCAACTATAGCGTCATGATTCAAAGGTAGTCTCCCAAATGATGAGACTACATGAGATTGGTGTCTTAATAGGGTTGTAATTCTATTCTGGTAACATTAGCTGTATTGTAACATCCTTAACAAAAGTTTCTGCTTTAAGCGTGATTCAGGAGGCATTTTAGTTTGCGAATCTACTTCATCTCTTAAAATCCTGGGATCAAATAACAGTGCTCACTTGCTTCTGTGTTGATGAATACTTGCAATGTTTTGTTACAATTTTCTATAGAGTTAGTTTCCAGTATCTTCTCTTAGTTTACAAAGGTGTGAATAATCTGCGTTTACGTGCACTGCCAGTAGCATTCACAAGCTGGCAGGCAGGTAATACGAACTCGCAGGGCTGTGCTTGAATGCATCACTTCTGCTATGCTCTTACCCTCCGCTGCGCCAGCAGCTGAGAGAGCTGTGAGTTTTCCC
>NW_010395767.1:14324-15976 GCF_000710305.1 Buceros rhinoceros silvestris | reverse complement strand
AAACGCCAGCCCACCCCCCCCAGCCAGTAAAAGCATATAGGAAAAATAAATTTGTCATAGGAAAAGTACAGAAAAGTGATTACTTTCATGCAAGACTACAGTAAAGGCACTGTTAGGCTACACTTTGCTAATGCTGAAAAAATAGCTTTCAGAATCAGGGGGGTTTGTCAGTGATAGTGTGCTTGAGGACACTTCTACTCATAGGGTTAGGACCAAAACTTGTTTTTTTAAACTGCTATAGTGTAATCACTTTTAATAACTCTGAGTGGATGAGAACCTGATATCATTGTGCTGTATAATTCTCTGCTGTAGAATTGAGTAAATAATAGTAAAGGATGTGCTGTCTGATACGCAAGAAGGTACAAGATGTAAATGAAAATTGTTAGCTGAAATGCGCTGTCTACAGTGGTTTATTTGTGAAGTCTCCAAACACACATTTTTCAGGTTATTCATATTGTAATATAAAATAATAGTAAAATAATTGTTGAATTATTACTGTTAAACTCAGTAAACTTCTTGCTTTTAACCTGCCCTAAAAACACACTTACCATTTCCTCCTCTTGTTACAGGAAGGAGAAATCAAGCAGGCTCCTTTCCTGTAGATTTTTACTTCTAACTACAAATTACATGTTCAGGATTCATGTGATTATTTTGTGTCTATTTTCTTCAGAGAACTTTGTAGGGCCATACATAGGCATTGTGATATCGAATGCTTCAGCTCGTGCTTAAAGTTGTTTAGTCTTGTCATACTAATCCAAGTAGCAACAGTTATTTAGTGACATTTTTTGTTACTCATACAAGTCTAGCAGAATCAGTTTCAGGAAAGTCAGTACTAAACTAAAATTAACATTGATGTACATGATATATGTCAGAACTGTCTTAAAGGACCATTGCAAATGCATCAGTTAACTTAAAGACTAAGGTTAATCTTATTAATTTGTACTTAATATATTAACATATCAGGGACCTGATTTCTAGCCTTTGCTCAAGAATTACTCTGTGGCAGAGATAGCTACCACATAGAAAGTTCTTTTTATTGCTCTGGAAATAAGGAGTACAGGTCATAGAATGGCGTCACATTTTCTGAAGTCAAAGCATTCAGAGTATATAATGTGCACGTGCTGAGCTCTGACATTTATGGACAATCTTGCTGAAACCAATCTGTACCAAAATGAAAGACTGTATTTTCCATTCTGCTGAGGAGGCTTACAATACCAAGAGCACTTAGGAGTAAGTTTTCAGGAGAAAATCAGTCCCTGTGTGGCAGAAAGCTAACAAAGTCTGCCTTCTCTTACACCTGCTGTCTCCCTAATCCTGGGATAAGGTGAGAAGGGGACTATGATGAGAAACTGAGTAAGACAAGGGGTTGGCGCTGTTAAATTGCGCCATATCAACTTCTTTCCTGACGTGAAATGCCTGATCAGTTTTTAATCTAGTGATAGAAAAAGAGTGAGTCACTTGGTCTTCCAGTAGTTGAATGAGCATGGCATGTGTAAAGCTATATATCACTCACAGAAAGTTACATGTGGGAGACCAGAAGCCAAGAGAAAAATAATTTAATACCAAAATATAATTATTAAAGTAATATCAACATATTTAACATAAGATACTCTGAAGGCCAAACTGTTACCCGTGTAGTTTATGGCACTCTT
>NW_010395767.1:12973-14246 GCF_000710305.1 Buceros rhinoceros silvestris | reverse complement strand
GCCTGAGGAGAAGAGTCAATGTTTTTTTGGCTACAGAAGATAGAAAAAATCAGAGTTTCTAGTAATGGCAAATCAATTTTGTTCAGTTGATCGGGGGATCTTGTCTCGGTGTGCTTATTGTGCATGGGAGGTGAACCTAAGAATGCCAGAAAAATGCTTTGTTTTGCTAGGTGTCTAATGGCCCTTCATATACTTTAGTTAAAGCTATCTTTCCTTCTGTGATAATTTGGAACTTGGCAGAAATGCTCTATAAAGTAGGTGTAACAACAGTGGATTCATTTCTCCATCTTTTGGAATGTAGTTTAGGTGAGCAAAATTCCAAGAATTACACGTACCAGAAAACCTGCAGTTATTTTTCCCTGGGCTAATCGCAGCCCTGTGAAGCTCCCAGGAACTTAAGTTATTCCCATATCCATGTGAAAGCTCTGGCCTAGATCACAGGGTCAATTTAGAGGCTTAAATGCTATCTAAGAGTCATCCTCTGTTTCCTAATACACTTTTTTTGATTTCCAGAACACCCACTCTGTTATTGGCTGTATTCAAAACCCCTAGGACCTGTGTTTTCACTGGTTCATTTCCTCTGGATATCCATGGAATCACCCATGTCTGACTTTAATTAGCAATTACTATGAGTCACTGGTGTGTGTTTATGAAAAAGAGCAGAGGGAAATACTCCAGTCTAGTTGATTGGGCACGTCTCTAGGAATGAGAAAAATTGTGTTTACTTCCTTGCTCTGGCCCAGTGAATGTTTCCTTCTAGTGGGTCAGTTCAACATGAGAAACCAGTAAACTATTTTCCTTCCTTTGTTTTGCTTATTCTTGCATCCTCTCTGACCTGCCACTCGAGTGATAGACATGGATTCAAATCATTCTGGATCAGAAATGTTAGTGAACTCTGGCCTTGCGTGATGGTCATGGGGGAGGGTGAAAGGAGAGGGAATTCCACTGTCCAGACAAACCCCAGGGCAGGGTCCTTCTCGGAGCGCTCTTTCCTGTAGCTCAGAGTTAGGTGTTTAAGAACATATCCACACCACCATCCTAGTCACTGGGCTGTCTCTGTCTGCTTCTCCCGAAAGGTAAACAATGCATTCCTCAGAGTGAAATCCTACACAAATGGATTAAGCACAGATTGTGACTTTCACTTATACTCCTTTTCTTTTGGAAATAATTCCAAGTTTTCTTTCAAATTGGCATAAACTGTTCTTGAGCAATTAGCAGCTTCTTTTCAGTGTACTCCACCTTCTTTTCCTGGATTTCTCATGTTTCTAAAGGG
>NW_010395767.1:0-12878 GCF_000710305.1 Buceros rhinoceros silvestris | reverse complement strand
CAGGAATACAGTTAGCCATTTAAGCACCAAGTAGGAGTCTTAAGTCCCTTGCTCTATGAGATTTCAGTGCGGAAAGGTTTTTATTTAGACCACGTGTGCTAAATAAGCTGGTATTTACCAGCTTGCCTGTCCTGACTCTTATGTACAAATAGAACAAGTCTCTCAATAATTAAAACCCCCACTTTCTTCCTGCAGAAGACTCAGCTGACCTGAGATTATATGCTTGAATCAGTGGGCATCAGCTGCATCACTCATACAGGATTTGGTGCATCAATACTGCTTCATCTAACTGATACGAATGAAAAATTCAGAACACAGACTTACTTTTTCTTCATTCATAAGTTTATTTAGTATCAATAAAGTATTAAGTATAATTTGGATGAGCTTGTGTAGTAGACTTCTCATTCCCACTTTCAACAGAACTGTTCCAAATCTCTAGTCAAGCTCTCATCTTAGGAGTAATCTTTAGAATATTTTTTTAATATAGAGGAGAATTTTTAAATGTTAATTTCCTTACTCAGCAGACATTAGGCCTGCTGGCAAGCTGCTGGCCACTACTGTGACATACTTTATGAAGGTATAAAGGCTAGACAGATATTCTCCTATGTGAGTATAAGAGTGGCCCCTGCATCACCTCCTCTCAAATTCTGGTGAGATTTGTTCTGGTGAAGAATGAGATGGTGAGGTATACAGACACTATAGAATACTTCCTATTTAAAACTAGATTTGTTTTTGTTCTTCAATTGTGTGAAGTGCTGTTCCCTAATAGTTCAGAATTTGGGATCTGGATTGACTGGAGTAACGAGCAGTTGTTGAAACTGCAAGACTGAGCTGGTGATGCTCCCAGAACTCATTTTCTCCCAAGGGGGCAATGTCCTCAACTAATGTAAGCTGACTTGCTGCCATTAAGTCTAGAATTTCTAATGTCTTAACTGCTCAGAAATGAGAAAATGGAAAGAGATTTAAGGAAGAAAAAAAAAGGCTGACAACTTGAGTAGGAATATCTAATATTCTACAGCATTTTTTCAAGCTGTAAAATTTAATAGACTAGTGCATTATTCTATGGGATAGTTCTCCTTCCGTCCTCTGAGGAATCGCATTCTCCATTTGAAATATGATTTCAAAGATATATTTGTAGAATGCTTCCAATTGCCTGGTTCTCAGCTGAACAGACAAAACCCTAAATTAGAATTAATAATTAATTTTGTTCCTATTGCTTGTCATTATTGCGAACTCTCAAACAAACCAACATCATTAAATATTATTTCAGAATTTCATTTGACAATCGTAGTCATGGAAACATTTTCTTGGGTCATGATACAGGATTGAAGACACCTTTAAGCCATCAACTCCAGTCCTTACTTCTATTTTATATGTGACTGTAGTATACTAATTTAGATACTATCAGTGTATAACTACTTAAAGGATTATTAAGCTTGTCTACTCTTCTCACAGTTCATGCCAGTGGGAATGGGGGTTGCGGTCAGTTCCAGTTCATTGCATGATGTTTCTGCTGGTCTTTCATCCTGAGGGGGAATACTCCTCAAAGTCCTTCTCTGCAGCAATGTGGAGTTCCTCCACAAACTTCAGCTAGTGTGGATCTCTTCCATGGGTGGCAGTCCTCCCAACCGTGAACTGCTCTGGTGCAGGCCCCTCTGTATCACGGCCTTTGGGCACAGTCCCTGCTCCTGTATGAGGTACTGCATGGGCTGCTGGCAGGATTCTGCCCCACTGTTGATCATGAAGGGCTGTAAGGGCTTAGTCTGCCATCTCACCATGGGCTGGAAGGGAATGGCGGCTCCGGTATGCCTCCTCTTCCTCACTGATCTGAATGTTCGCGTGGTTGACTCTCTCCTCCTAGTCCTCTTCAAGACAAAAGAGCTCCCAAAACAGAGGAACTTGCCCACCAGGTTTTTTCTCTCTTAAATACCTTGTCTCAGAGGTGCTGATTGACTTGGCCATTTCTAGAGGTGGGTTTGACTTGGAGCCAGGGGAGCTTCTTGAATCTTCTTACAGGAGCCATGACAGTAGCTCCCCCCTCTGCTACCAATAACCCGCTGGATACAAACCCAACACAGCTAAGTTTTCAGGTCTGATCCAGGAAATGGGATGAAACATGAAACAACAATGAAAAGAAAAATTCATCTATGCAGCTTGTTTCTGCATTAAAAAAATATATAAATGGTGCTATCAGAGGCTTTACTAAAGATGCCATTTTACTTATGTGGGATATGAAGAACTTATTGGGCTTACACTGGAAGTTTTAGAAACTGGCCATTCCAACAAAGTGGATGTCAATGACTAATTACTTTAACTTCATTTTAATGAAATAAAAATACCATTTTACCCAAAGATAAGAAAACACTGTGATTGGTGTCTGCTAAGAATGTTAGCTGTTCTTTGAGATAGCTTGAACATGTATTACTGTAGAATTAAGGTTAATAGTTGTGTATCAGCTACCCAAATCTTTGGAGCCTGGTCTGTCTCACACTGAAGCTGTGTGAGGGAGACCAAGACACAAGACTTCTCAGCTGATGTCAGGTTCTAAATTCAGTTGTTGCAAGTTAAGTTTTGAACTGTACTTCTCATAATTATTTTGTATTTATTTATTTCTAACCTCTCTCCTTTACAGGATGATAATACACTCATGATCTCTATTGAATTCAGGGGGAATTCTTGTATTATCTATTGGTCTTGATTTTATATATATGATAATGAACCGTAAATCTCATATTTCTAGTCAAGTAATAGAAAACTGTAAATTGTTCTATAGAACTCTAAGTAGTATACGAGCTGCAAATTGTTTTTCCTTTAGAAAGGGAAGGAGAATAACATGAATAGCCCAAAAACTCTCAAGGTCATGCATGACTAGATGAGAGAGAGTGTGTCTGAGAGGTATCATTTACACTTTTTTGTTTCTTTTTCCAATAAATGTTCACCATTGACTGCTTTCAGGTAGGGTGCTGGGCTCTATATATGTGCATGCGTGTATGTCTGTATGACTTGTTTTGTTCTGTAAATTAGAACACTAAAAATTAGGTATTTAAAATACTCAGTACAGAAAAAATATTTGGACTCTAGAAAGCATCTAACTCATCCCTGCCATTTCAAATCCTTTCATGTCATCAGAGGTAACTTAAAGCTATTGTACCGTATATGTCTCTTTCACGGGCACCCCCTTGCTGTGGGGAAGGAGCTTGCATGCCCTTGTGAGGTTGAGAGCTGTGCTGGTGGTGGCATGTGCCTCCGGCGGTGTCTCCCAAGCCAGACAGGTCTCAGCTGAAGGGTCAGACAAAGTGTGTCCCCGGGCAGGATGGGCTCACTAGCCTTCGGGCACCATCCTAGGAGAAGGACAACTCTGACTCCAAACCCGGGCAGATGGAGCTCGTTTAGCCTTGCAAGGCTCCATCTAAGAGAGGGACACTCTAACCAAACCTATGACCCGAGGACTTCGCTGTCACCATCCAAGCTTGCTGGGCCCTGGCAGATGAACCTCAGGTGTAAAGGGTGGGACCAGTTCTGCGCACACTGTGCCTCACCTAAAAAATCCACTGCGCAGCCCCGAAGGGTGCACTCACACTTGCAAAGCCCTGTAGCAACAGGTGAGGAGCGCGCTTGCAGTAAGCATGGGAAAAGCCCTTCCCAGATCTTCGTTCACAAAGCCAAGCCATAATGATGACTGTATATGTAGCATTCATCTTGGACAGAAGCTAAATTTGGAACTGCTGGGCTGCTGAGAGACAATCATAAAATATTGCCATATATTCCTCTTTTAACAGCCATAGCAAGAGGTGATTAGGAAAGAACCTGTGCTCAGCACTTGCCAGGTCATGGCTGGAATACTGTGTTCAGTTTTGGTCTCTGCTGTGCAAAAAAGATGTGAACAGGCTGGATAAGATCCAGAGAAGGGCCACAGAGATGATCAAACAACTGGGAAGCCTCCCGTATGAGGAAGGGCTGGAGAACTGGGTTTGTTCAGCCTTGAGAAAAGAAGCCTGAGGGGAGACCTTATTGTCATGTTCCAGTATTTAAAGGGTGGCTACAAAGGAGATGGAGACTCCCTTTTTTCAAGGAGTCACATGGAAAAGATGAGGAGTAATGGGTACAAGTTCCCCTGGAGAGATTCTGATTAGATACAAGAGGAAAACTTTTCACAACAAAGACAGTCAGCCATTGGACTAATCCTCTCAGGAAGGTGGCGAGATTCCCCAACATTGGACTTTTCGAAGGTTCGGCTGGACAGGGTGTTGGACCATCTTGTGTAGACAGTGCTTTTGCCAAGAGTGGTTGGACCAGATGATCCTTGACGTCCCTTCCAACCTGTTATTCCATGATTCTATGATGAAGGCATGATAGCAACAGTACTGCTAAGGTTTTGTACTCCCAAACCAACATACTGTTTCCTTGAATGCCTTTATAAACAGGTGAAGCTATGACTGGTCCAGAACTTTTTAAAATTCTTGTGGAAACCATACTGGCAATGATCTGCCTAAAGGATTGAACAGTGATAATACATTCCATGCAGAGTCCAGCTAGGCTAGCTTCCAAAACTGTAAGACCAGGAGCTTATTTTACAGGGGCTTATACTGTAATTTTTAACTGTACGTTGATCTTTCAAAATCACTGAAGGAGAAATTGAGCTTTACCAGTAACAGGCATTGAAAAGTCTTCAGTCAGAACTCCCAAAAGTAGATGTTGTGAATGCCTCTCGTACTCAAACGCTGTTGCACATATGGCGTAACAGAGAGATGATCAGTGAAGAACAGAGCTCACTTGCCTTTGTAAAGAACAAACTATTGGAGATTTACAAGGAAGAATTTCAAAGAAGAGCTAGTCTGGTTTCATTAGATAGCTGATAAAGTTGTAATTCTTCCAAGTTCTCTTTCAAAATATCATTAAAACATTCAGAAGTCAATCCATAATCACAGATGGATTTTACAGAAGATTGGAAAATGTATGCTTACCCTTTCGTGTGTTATTCAAATTGATCTGCTAGCTGGGAGAGACATAGATAAGTTATATTTAGAGTTTAGATGTCTTCAGTTTTTTGAATGGCTTGTTTTATCTCATGATAGATTTGAAAAAAGGCTTTCGAAGTGGGGAAGAGATTGTTATATTCAAGTGGTTCTTCAGGAACCCGTTGGCAGCTAAGAAATCACCATTATATGTAGAATTTTTCAGGCATTTATCCTCTTTTCCTTACCCTGTGCTAGAATACTCTTACTAATGTGATGTTGCTAGGAGAGGAAGAATAAGCATATAATGCCACTTACGGAGTGGCTTTACTGCTTACAGAGTTTGGGCTATTGATGCTGTTGATCTGCACCTTTCTAAGTGAAAATGTAATTTTTAAGTGAGAAGATAAAAGCTGGAGAGAAAAGAAATGAATTAACAACAAAGTGCATAGAAGTTTTAAGTATTCTAAGATAATATCTGCTCACATAAACCACCAGGCTACAAAGGATTTCAGAATTTTACAAAGCTTCTGCTCAGCTTCCAGCTGGCAAAAATAACCCTATTTTCAATAGTAGGAAAGGTGGTGGTTATGCTGTTTTGCATTGCAGAATGTTCCATATCCCATGTTGTGTCATGTCTCAGAGTAGGTCAGTATGAAATCAAGAATGAAAGAAATGAAACTTTGAAGATACTTGTTTTTCCAGCTCAGTAACTTAATATTTCATCAAGGGCCTTCTGGGAGCTGATCTGAATATGCTGCAGTGAGGAGAACAGCCAGGGAGGAACTCTAATGAGTCCTCGGTATACATTCCTGACTGCCTTCAAACAATTTGGCGGCCATAATTTTTTAAAACATTCCAAGCACTCATCTCTCATTGTCTTTTGTGGCTTGGATGGAGGATTGTTGATTGTTGGACTGGTTTTGAGGTAGTCCCATGAGTGAAATTGTGGATCCTACCTCACACATTATCATCTACATTTGCATATAATTGAGACATAAGCTTTCTGGCAATCTGCAAAAGGAATGCTGTAGAGCTGTTGTTAAATTTTCTAAGAACAAACACAATAGGAATGCCAGCCTAGGATGTAGGTCAAGAATTTGTCCACGGAATATTCTTTATTAAATCCAGTGAAATTCTCGGGAGATTGTTAGATACTAGTTAAAGGAAAGACCTGTACCCGAGACTGAGTTATTATGGGCAGCAAGATAAAATGAGATTGGGATCCCTTTTGCTTCTACACTTGTTTGTTTGAAACTAAAATTCTGCATCTGTTTGGTTTTTTTTTCTTTTCTACAGTCTTTTTTTTTTTTTTGTAAAAAGACACCAACCACCCTCAAAACCAGGGCGTAACTTTTGTAAATAACATGCATGCATGAGAATTTGTGTGTATTGGGGGTGGGGGGTGAGACAGAGTGAGAAACCACACAGGCACTTTATACTGAACATTGCTTCTGCAGCAGCTAGTAGGGTGAGAGGTGACTCGAGCAATGACTTACATTACATAATACCTCCCATCTCTCTGCAGATGTGTGAGTTTGTTTAAATGTTTTATGAGGTTTTTATTACACTGTAATATAGTCCCAACCCCTCTGCAGTTGCCAGTTTGGTCACAAAATATAATAAATTTAAAAATACCTAATGCTTCAGCTATTCAATAATTTTCTGACAGGGCCCCTGATGCAATTCTGGTACCACTGTGTTGCTCAAGTACTTTTGGGATGTGTAGAATGGCAGTTTTAATTCTCTTATCCTGTTCTGCAAAATCCCTCTGTTTGAGCAGATCTGAATGTTCTGTACACTGGTTCTCTGTCCCTATCTTTCATGTACTGTGAGACAGGACCAGGCTGTGTAATGATAACCTGCGCTTTCGTACTCCGAGGCTGCCATGCCTAGGTGATTATCGGTGGAAGTAGCAATTTCAGCTGTGGTGTTTCTCAAGGTTCTGAAACAAACTGAAGTCATGGGAAGCATCTGTACTGCATGTTGATGTGCTGCTTCTCACCTGTACAATAGAGTTTCGTTGGAGGCCACCGAACATTAAACACCAATTCACGAGAGATGTGAGAACAGGCCATGTAGTCTTCACTTTGTATTAGAGCATTACTCCTCAGTATCCCATTCCTTCATAAATGTTATTAATTTTTCTAAAATGGAGGAAATTCAGTTTCTGAAAGAAAAAAAACCCCAATCCTACGCTTAAAAAATACACTTAATTTATAAGCAGATGATGATTTTTAACTATTTCAAAGAATACTAAGGGGAGAAATATATGCATAAGGAAAGTGATTCCCTATTTCTAGTTTTAAAATTCCACTTCCAGTGAGGCAGCTTTCTGCTGAGCTCTGAACGCTGTATGGAGGGCCAATGGTCAGGTCTTGATTGAGAAGGCCAGTTTTCCATTTCGAAATCTCTTTCAAAAAGGAACGGTGCCTGAGGTACAGAAGGAAAAAACAGAGCTTGAGTATTTCAGCAGCGTTATACTCCTAAGGGACACGCGTTGCTGAGCGGGAGATAGACTGCTGGAAGACAGCATCCTTATCTTTTGCATGAAGTCTCTGAATTTAGGAAGATGGAAAGTGACTGTGTTTACAGAACTGAGGAATATGAAAATTCTTTAGGGATGACAGGTAGGAGTAGAAACCTGGGAAAAATGTGCGATTTTCCATAGTTACTCTTCAATGGACTTTCCAGCAGATAAATGACTGTCTTCCACAGTAAACTAGATTCTGTACATTTCCCTGTTTGGACAACTTCTATTAAAAAGATATTGACAAGATGCAATCAAGAATTCCATTCTAAAGCACATTTAAGTTATACCTGTGAAGTGCCCAACTGTTGAAGACATCTTTTATGTACAACAAATGGTCTTGCTTTGGCCGACAGCTTTCCGAATGGTCTTGGTGATAATAGGCTACTCAAAGAATGGATTTAGGGCTCAATATATCTAATCCATATCTTCTATACAATGATCTGTCTCTCTGCCTACTGTTTAGAAATATAAAAGTTGTTTCCCTAACATAGTTCTGTAAATTTTGAACTTACCCGAAAATTCCTCAGGTCACTTCAGCAATAACAATGTTCTACATTTCATTCAGAGGTCAGAAAAAGTTATTTTTTACTAGTAGGGATTACTACAGGGATTAATAGACTTTTCTCATTTCACACAATTAACCAATGACTCAGGAGGGATAAGAACCTAAATCCCTAGACCAAGCTGTATCTTCTGAACTGTAAAAAATTACAAAATGAAGAGCTACCGTTATAGCACACTCTGCAGTGTGCTTTTCCGTACGTCAGACATCTCAAATTCAACAGAATAATGTCAGACTGGTAGCAGGATGGGATGTTTAAGAACTGCAAGAGTTAATGTGAAATAATGGAGTGCTTTTTCCTCTGCATCTATAATCGCGTGCCTGGGCTCCTCATGGTGTCAGTAAGGCATGAAAGCATTGCCCACACCTTTCAAACATTTTTATGAATATTGCGTGTATGTATCTGTGCTAAGTAAAATTGTATTTGGAATAATTAAATTATTTTTTAATAACTTATGATATATTTTCATTTTTATTCTGCTTCTCTGTAAGGTGCCTTTTGCATGTGTCAACAGTCATTTTCCATTGGTTTGTAGCTAGCTGTGTTGTTGGAATACCTGCATTTTTTACAATGCTCTACTTTTGGGGTAAAGGATGGCATATACTTTTTTTAACATTAGTGGATGAAACACAATTGTTCTTACATAGGAAGGAGTCAGTGAGATGCTCAGTTCAATGGAGAGTGTAATGTAATATGAAACACGTTGGTAATTTGCTGATTTTCTCCCCTCTGGAAAAGAAATATTAGAAATATCAATCTAAGCTGAGAAGAAAGAATTTTAACTTAATTTTAGCCAGATGGAAACAGTTTTTAAGCAAGGGTGGGGTGGGAGAGATTTTTCTCTAATTTTTTTGTGACTTGGGTGAAGAGCGAGCGCGCTACCTGCAGCGAAAACAGCTAAAGCCTACGTGTCTCACTTCCGAGTGAGATACATAGTTGGAACTGAAGGCACTGAAAGCAGGTTGTGAAGGCACAGTCAGTACCTTGGAATGGACACTGATTTGTGAAAGAGATGTTGAAAGAATGAGATGTCTCTGTCTGTAGCTGGTATACAGTTCAGTGTTAACTCCATTTGACATAAGGCCTGGGAGAAAGCAAGGGCAGAAATTTTTGGCTGATGCTTTATTTTCTTGTGCTTAGCTTTGTGAAGAAAGGAGCCTAATTTTGTTAGAAGCTTTCCTCAATTCAGAAAGAGCCGGCCATCTCCTATGCTGCTTTCCACCATCTGAATAGGAACTGGGCAGAGGGCCCAGGAGCCACATTCTCTTCCTTAACCCAGTGACGCCTGAAGAAGCCAAGAGTCCTCTTCCAACAGTTGCAGTGGGAAATGGCCAGCAGCTACTTAAGAGTGCCCCTTACATCACAAATACTTTGGGGGCTAGAAGGGAAGTAGTAGAAGGCAGCTGGGAGAGCTGCCAAGTGTCACACTTCTGGCAGCTTTGTCACACATTCCTTTAATTCAGGATTTGGCTCTGTCACAGAAAGACTTGCAGGTTTCTACTTGAAGTTTTCCTTATTTACCACTTGGGGCCACTGTGGCACTCTTGAGCGGGAAACATGGAGCATTTCCTCCCTGTGGGATCCCAGGCAGGAAGGAGCTCTTGGGAGGTAGACGTTGCAGCACTGTATAGACAGGACCCTTTCCTATTGTCCTCATTGCCTTTGCTTCGCTCCAGGTGACTGAAACAACCTCAAGCATCCTAGGAACGTCCTATCACTCCTCAACTAAGCAGGTTTGCTGATGGCCCTGTACTAGTGCTGATGGATCCCCATCCCAGTTCCCCATCCAGCCGGGAGCACCTATTCCAGGTGCCAAGGTTGTGTGGTTCTTACTTTGCTCTTACCCTTCTTCAGAGTAAGATGTGCTGACAACAGGACTAGGTATTTGGTCATCAAAAATAACACTGGGAGCAAACTGAAGACAAGAATATACAGAATTGTTAAACAGTGAGAGAAAGCCAGTACGTCAGGAGAAGTTAGAAAAGTCATGTAATTGCTGCTGAAGATACGTACGTATCTTGAGGTAGTGAAGTTCTCTGATGGTGGCAAAACCACTGGAATTTTTAGTTGGAAGTATGGTTGGATTTGCATGTTAACTCTTACTTTGTTAGGCGAATGTTATGTTATTCAATACAGTTAAACTGTTGTTTTTTCTATAGCAGTATCTAAAAGAAAGTACCAATTTCTGCCTTTAGGACTGTAATTTTCTTGTTCATTTGGATTTGACATATTGTGGAGTTCAGGCTAAATAACTTTCCCTTTTCTAGTTGGATTAATGCTAGTAAGGTTTTTAATTTTAATGTATTATTAGAGTAGCACTAAATTGGAATGCTGGGTTGTGGGGTTTTTTTATACAGTTCTCTATAGGTTTCATACTAATTAAAAAATAATTTGAGACACTTCACAATGACTCTCACTTTTGTTATAATCATTAAGGCAATTTCTTTCAGAGAGAACAGGCAGTGGAGATCACTCTTTTGAAGGAGGGAAAGATAAACTTGCTGTTCTCTCTCGTTTTAGTGATAGCAAGTGACCTGCTTTGCCTGGAACAGCAAGTCCCTGGGGCCCAGACAGCCACTGGAAACAACACTGACCACAGTGACCCACCACAGCTCCGCTGCTCAGTTGCAGGGGTGTGGATTGGTATTGGTTTTCAATTTAGACAAGATGTTGTGTGAGTCACCCTGCCCCCTGCCCTCCCACCAGTGCTATGAATAATAAACTCAGTGAGAAGTTGCAAGCCAACTGATGTGCTGCCAGGGCACGGCTCCTTCTCCCTGTGGCCCTTTTCCTCTCTGCACTTTGCTGGACCTTCAGGGCCTGTTGTGGGTGGAGGTGAAACACATCTGGAAGGGGCTGATTCAAATGGCACTCATAAGTGAAGAAGGAGGTTCTAAATCTGACCCACCCTGGGGAAAAGGGGCTGAGGTCATAGGAGGGCAGAATGCAGAGTATTATTATGATGAAAAAGTGAAAAAAATTACATCAAATGTTTGTTTAAGGATCAGGAGTCCTGGCCCAGCCCCTTCAGTTTGCCAAATATTACACGAAGCTACATAAAAACCAACTCTAACCTCTTACAGCTCTCCCATTAGGTCACATTAAGCTTTGGCAGGGAGGATGGTCCTACTTGGTGGTTTTTTGATTTGTGGTTTGAATTTGGCCAACCTTACTTATTTAAATTTATTTTATTTTGTAAACGCTCAATGATAGAGTAAAACTCTAGAGTAAACTCGATCTGGCCAACATTTATTGTGGAAACATTCTGTATTATCAAGAGATCTTTGCAGAACAGCTAACAAATTAAAACAAAGCATTTCAAGCACATATTGAAGTTCTTTCTGTAAATGAAGGAAATGTAATGATGGCTTCAAGCCATCGCTTTTTGTTATTATCCACTGCTAGCCCTCTGGGCTTTTAAAAAACTGGTGTCTTTCCACTCTCCCCATGAGGACAGCTGTCCCTTTGGCTGTGGTGCAGCCAGGAGAATAAATCAAAATATGTTCTCCTCCTTCTGTTAACTTTTTAACAAGTTTGTCTCTCCTTCCTTCCTGCATACCTCGGTGAGCCTGTTTGCTCACATGTTGCCACTGAACTGTGAGGAGCTGATTCCAAGTAGGGATTTTCCTAATCTCAAAGAATATTAAGTACACTGTATTTTGCCCACTGAAATCAGAATTTCAAATATGTGGAGAATGATTTACTCTTCCTTTTATGTCTTCGGAATGAAAAATTTGGTTTCTCTATCAGCAATGTTTTCTTTATAGAAAATACCTTAACAAGAAGTGGGGAAAAAAGTTATGTTTTCCTCAACAGGACATTTATGACTTGTTAAAAATAATAGAAATGCTTTATTTTGCCATCAGATTAGTAGGTGACTACCTGTGGTAGAGTAATAGTACTATTTTTTTTCTGAGGACTATAATCTTGTGACATACCTTCTCACCTTTATAGCTTTTTATAATGCAATTGTCAGGTTGTATCATTGAAATATAATCTCAGCACAGATAAAAATTTGTACACCGTGGAACCCAAATAGCTAGAGCTGTGAAGCGCTTGAAGAAGCCTTGCTTATGAACCTACTGCCTTCTAACTTTTACGGTTTGGGAATGTTGAAAATGTCATTTAGATGAAAAACATGCAGAGAAACCATTTGAAATATTTGTAATATTTTTCCAGAACTTCAGGATTTGTGAACTTTCTTGATCTAGAGGAGTAAAAATGGCACACTACTTTTCTCTTTGAAAATAAATTTTGCGGTGTTTTTTAACAATAAGCAGCAGTAGTGCATAGGGAACAATAGCCTAATTACTATTGTATGGGTAAGTTATATGTCAGGAATATGTCTCTTAAATTGTTTTAAGAAATATGACTGCAGTTTTAACTCAGCAGTTACAATTATGTCCTGCCAAAATTCATTATTTTATTCTGTGCACGTATCTTATGTAGACCAGCTTTTCCATTGTTTTGCTTATGAATTTAGGCCCTGCGCATGGCAGACTGACAGCCCTGTAATCTGGGGATTATACAGGACAGGTTCAATATACGTAGCGGTGTTTGTAGGGTGTTCCCCATATTTGGCACTTAGGTTAATCACTCTGCTTTTTAGCAGGATAATTAACCATGCTCACTGATACCTCAGCAGAACTGGTTCTCATCTGAAACCAGTGTAAATATTGTAGCGCCTTCAGCAATCATCATCATCATCATCATGGCTTGGCTTTGCGGACGAAGATTTTGGGAAGAGCTTTACCCATGCTTACTGCAAGCACACTGGTGGCTGAAAAGGCCAATGTGGGATTGGCAAGACCGGTTGCAAAGAGCACA
>NW_010395766.1:95379-103162 GCF_000710305.1 Buceros rhinoceros silvestris | reverse complement strand
TAGGAAGCCGTTAGTAGTCTCAGGTGTGTTTTACCCCTTTACCTACAGATTTTAAGGATAACCTAAACAAAGTGTATGAAGCCATTGAAGAGTCGGACTTCCTGGCCATTGACGGAGAGTTTTCAGGTACAGTCGCACCTGTTTTGTGCTTGCAAAATGTTGGCAGTATCCGTACGGGGTCCCGGGTGACTGCATTTCCTCATGTATTCGTATTGCCTTGGGAAAACTAAAGCTACCACAAAATGGTTAAACCACTTCCTATATGTGTCGTAGCAAGGTTTTGGTCAAGTAAAGATAACACTTACTGCTTCTACTCTCTTCCTACGGTAATCTTTTCACATGTCAATTGATTTTCAGCTGCAGCTCAGGAAAAAAAATACAAGGATTTTGTATGTGTCATGAAAGAGAGAGATTGGGATAAATAAGGAAGGCCTTGCAAGTGTTTGGACAGGGAAAGACAGCAGTAAGAACTTCTATATTTGTAAAACCCAGAGGGTCTGTGCATCGGAGAGATGGCTTAATAAGTGCTTTAGCTTTGTGATAGAAGTTTAGTCAATCATGAAACATAAATGTGATCAAGATTAGGTTTTCTTAGATGCGATGCTCATGGAAATATGGTTGTTGTTATGTATTGCTTAAGGTGACTAAGTAGTTTGATAAATCAATGGATAGCACTCTTACCATTTTTAGTTTGACTTTGATCCTGCATTGTGTTGTAAAGACCCATCAGCATTGTGTTAATGGTAGATCTTTTTGCACTGCTATCGTGTTGGAAGGTACCACAGCAGCAGATCTTTTGCAGCAGAGCTTGACTGAACTAGAACACTACCATTAAACCGGATGGCTTTTATGCTAACGTGCATACTTTTATGCAGTAGAAAATCTTTCTCAACTGTAATAAACTTAACATGTACTTTAAATGGAAATTTTTTCCTTAAATTACCAATTGTTGCATTTCTTTGCTGTGGCTAATTTGGTAAGGTTACCCAAAGCAAAATGTGTTCTGCTTTTTAAGGCATCAGCGATGGGCCTTCTGTTAGTGCTTTAACCAATGGCTTTGACACTCCAGAAGAAAGGTATCAGAAACTTAAAAAGGTAAAGTGTTTATCTTGACTAAAATTAAAGTGCGAGAGAAAGGTTGGATATCCTTAGTTTAGAATGGAGACACTATAAGGAAATACTACAGAGAGCTGTAAAATTGAATTACATGGGGCGGATGGGGGTTGCTTGTTTCCTTGTCTCTGCTAACACAAGATTTGGGGAGTGTTGCATTAAGTTTTCAGAAATGATGACAGGCAGAATGGTTCCTTACACAAGTGTTAGTAGGTGTGTAGAGTTTGTTACGAGATGTTGAGTGTGTTAAAATTTATCAGTTCAAAGGGGGACTGGGTAAGAGAAACTCGGTGACAGAGAAAATACGTCAGGACTAGGGTCCTTTCCAAACCTCCCCTGGCCAGCATATACTGTCCCTAACAGAACTTAAATGACAGCTGCCACCACCGCATGATGATCAAGTGCCTAGTGATTATGCTAGTACATCTATCATGTTATCCACTATTAGCCACACAAATTAGAGAAATATTAAATGTATTATTACATGTATTTGAAAACAACACAGCCAGTGTCCCTCACAGCCTGCTCCCGCACTGTGAGGAATATGAATGAACGTTGAGAAGGAAAATGACAGATCCTTTAGATGCATCATCTCTTGTGCGTGAGCAACAGGTGGTGAGAGATGGGATTTTCCTCAGTTGTCTATTCACAGAATAGAAGTGCTTACTACAAATCATCTTTGGGCTTGAAAAACTCTGGTGTGTTTACTTCAAAATTACCAGCAGAATAAACATTGGTTAGAAAGATTCAGATTTGCTTAATTTTGAAGTGGAGAGCAGTTTTCTATTGGATGTATCCCGGTTATCTTTAAAATGTTTATGATTTTTATTTTCATGCATTTTCCTTTCCTTTCCAGCATTCCATGGATTTTTTGCTCTTTCAGTTTGGCCTTTGCACTTTTAAATATGATCACACAGATGAAAAGTATGTTGTTATTCCTTGTTTTCTTAATTGAATTTATGAGGTGATACTGAAAGGCTATGTTGACATGCAACTTATCTTTTTCACAGATATATAATGAAGTCATTTAATTTCTATATTTTTCCAAAACCCTTTAACAGAAGTTCACCAGATGTCAAGTTTGTCTGTCAGGTTAGTAGAAAAGTTTGATTTTTGTTTGGTTAAGGTCTGCCTGCAGCAAACTTGTAGAAAGTATTTCTAGGAAAACTCTGGGAGAAGTGTTTGGTTCTTTTAATAGCTAAAAAGACAGAAAAATATAAGGTTTTGTGGTTTGGGTTTTGTTCTTACAGAATAAATAAGTGTCAGTTAAGAACAATCCCTAAAAATGAGCTTTAATTGCTTATCTTTGACTTCAGTTTTTAAATCTTGTCACACATTACATTTTGTAGTTTCTGGAATTTGAGAGAACGTTCCAAAGCTAGCAAGGTGATTCTATTTTTTTTTTTTTGGTCCCTTTCTTGTCTGACTTGCTGCTCCCTTAGTTTTTCGGTTTGATCCTTTATTCCCATGTCACTTATCTCACTTCAGCTGCTTCCCAGGCTATTGCCAGCATTTTTCTGGTCTCCGATTTTTCTCCTGAAACACATTTTGCTTTCTGTAGTTTCCTCTCTCCACATGGCTCATTCTTTCATCTTTATCCTTTCCTGTATTTGTTGTTGTTGTACTTTATGGAAGTTGCGACTATATAACAAATGTAGCATAACCTAGATGCTCTGTGGCTTCTTTAGGGTGACAAACTTGGTTCCTTTTGACTTTGGACTTTGTGTAATTTCTTAAAGTGTAAAAATGACCTTTTTATGCCCTAGACACTCTTGCCTATTGTAAAGCTATTTTCTTTTGTTGCAGAGTTCAAGTATAGATTTTTTAGCAAACCAAGGATTTGATTTTAATAAAGTTTTTCGCAATGGTGAGTTCATTTCTGGTGGCTTTTTTGTTTTCTTTCTTTCAATATCTGCAAAATTTACAACAAGTTTCTTCATTTTCTGCAAAAAGAAAATAGCCATTTGTGATACTCCCTTAACACATAATGAAGTTCTTAGAATTATTCTTACCTGATGCACAATTGCACTGATAGTTACTCCCTTTCCAAAAATTCATTGTATAGATTCAATAGAAAAGAATTCCTATTTAGATAAGTGCTTGGTTGTTTATTTTTGTTTCGTGGCTAAACATAGCAGGTAGAGTAACAAGTTACGACAGCAGCAGCGTTTTAGAAGGGGTGTCTCTGTATAGTAGTAGGTGCTGCTGCATTCTGTTGTTAAAGTGATGCAGGTAGCAGGGAAGAGGAGTGATAAATACTTTTGCCATTGTGATCTACAGCTCTGCAGTCCTCAGGCACTCGTCTCGTGCAGATGAGACATATAGCTCTTAAGAGCCCAGTGGTACCAGCTCGTCTGGGATGTGCTGGGAGGAAGACTGTATAGACACTGATAGAGAATGGGGTTTAGAACGGATGACTGAAAGGGAAGGGTATGCTTTGGAGCCTTCAGGGGTGTAACACTGGCAAATGCTTGGTTAGTAATAAACCTTTGCTAAATCATACATCCCTAATTTGTCTCTAATTATGATGAACTTTTAAACGTCTGTGTGTGATTTGGGTTTTTTTTAGGAATTCCGTATTTAAATCAGGAAGAAGAAAGACAGCTAAGGGAACAGTATGATGAAAAACGTTCTCAGGCCAATGGTGTGGGATCTCTGTCATACGTTTCTCCTAATGCCACAAAGTGTCCTGTAACAATTCCTGAAGATCAGAAAAAATTCATTGAGAAAGTAGTGTAAGTAAAATTGTTTAACATCCTCTGATGTTCTTGAAACTAAAATATAAACAGTAGTGGCATGTTCATATGTTGAAGCTATTTTTATTAGTTCACTAGTTGTTAAATAGCTGTCTTTGTTTCCGGAGGAGCTATAAACATTATAAAAAGATGTTCATAGCAAATAATCTATTTCTTCCAGGGAACAGATAGAAGATTTATTAAAGAATGAAGAAAATGAAAGTTTGGAACTGGAGCCATGTACAGGGTCAGTTTCTGAAATTATATATCTTCCAAAAAATGATCTGTTTTGGCCTTGTAGAATTAGGGGAGTTGCAAGGACTTTACTTGGGTTAACTGTAGGAAAATTGACATTTCACCAATTTCTGAAGTTTGAGAAAACATGGTAATTTGTATGAATGTCCTACTCTGCTTTATGAACCATAACTTCTGCGTGTAGTGACAACATATAAGTATAGCCAAGAAGTGTCTGGCGTATGTGAGCCTCCCTTTGCTATTGCTCATGTGCTCCGTGATCCTTGAATATGCATTTTATAAACAAATTTCTCAAATGTGTTGACCTATCAGTTATTCATAGTTGACACTGTGTATTGACACTGTTTTTAGTGCGTCCTCTTTCCAAAGTCTATTTAGCTTTGGAGTCCTGATGGAGAGTACAGTTATTTAAAAAAAAAATATTAAAAAAATTAAACTCTCTGAACTTAGACATTTTAGAACATCGTGAAGCTGGGGTAAGGTAACATCACTGTATCTGTATTCAGCAGTCATGACTACAGAAAATTTGCTTATTAGAAGATATATAGATAACTGCACAAAGTGGTGTAAGTGCCATCTTGGCAACTGAACATCAGAATTTAGTAAAACCCTTCCAGGCCTGTAGGTTCTGGTAGCAGTGCTCATGCTTTAAAAATCTTCCTACAAATCAATATGGAGCCAGTTTTAACTGAATGTTATTACTTTGAAACACTTCTATAAGAAGAATGCTAGTAACACAATTTTTTTTTTTTAGATTTCAGAGGAAATTAATTTATCAGACCTTGAGCTGGAAGTAAGTTACTGGTAATACTGCCTTACTGTGTATTTTTAGTATTTCTTATATGAAATCTGGGTAAGATTTGATCGACTTAACCTCATAGGTGATTCATGCAGGCTAATTTTTTCCCCTGAGAGCAGACTTTTGTAATGTTCTGAAGATAAATAGCATTAAACTGGTTTGTGATGAGTCATATGAAGATTTTAAAGCTTAGTATTTATTTTATCGTTCTTATCTAAAATCTGTGAATAGAACAGCACAGCCTAGAATTATGTAACAAACGCAACTTGAAAAGTTTTTAGTGTCTGAAAGTGCATGTGCTTGTACAGTTTGTGGGCTTTACTTGAAAAGCTACTAGTGCTATAGTAGGTACTGGTATATTTATAGTTTTCTGTTAGATTATATTGATAGCATATCCACAGCTTCCAGTTGCGTGTAGCATTATGTATGTTTGACACTTGTTCTTGCATCTTCTCTCTGGATGGAAGAGTGTGTTTGTGAATTGCATTTTTTTTAACATTCAGCTGTGTTGCTTTATGTGTATACAGCCTGTGTGCACTGTGTGTGTATTGGCGAGGGAAAGCAAAGTTGTGAAGTCAGCGTGGACATAGTTAAAGCAGAAGGAGTGAGGTTACTGATTGCCCTTGTGTCCCTGACAAGAGGCAGCTTGAAAGTGAGGTCTAGGTTCAAAACTGTGAGAAGTCAGGGTGGAGAGAACACAATAGTTCTCTAGTACGTGTCCTCTAGAACTAATTTTAGTAGTACCCAGAGGACGAAGAAAACATGCTGGGTCTGTGGTAGTTATGTAACTGTGGTTAGTTCATTATAATGGCAAGATCAGATTAATATCTGCTTGTTAAGCAGTGAAAGACAATATCCTCTCACCTTGCTATTGGTTGGATGCTCTGTATATGGTGGTACTTGGTTATTAAACATGACTGTGGTGGAGTGATGCAACCCCGTAGCAGAGGTAACAACGTTTGCATTAATGTGCCCTGTTAGCGCTCACTGTTAGCAGGAAGTTCAGCGTTGTTTATAAATCCTAGAAAGTGACATGTTAACAGCATGCAGTCATGAAAGAAGCTGTCTTGTGGCTGCAGGTCATTGACAGCTTTCTTACCAGTGCTTTTAATTTGGATTTCTTGAAATCCAGATTGTGGTGAAAATCCGGAAATCTGGATTTTCTGAAATCCAGATAGTGATGAAATATCTAGATCATGTTTACTATGCTTCACGTTTCCCATTATTTTAAATGAAAAAGGAACTTTTAATAGTGCTTTTGTCCTTTAGGCTTAGAGTAATAATGAAACATGAAATTACGGAATCGTTGCTATGGTTCAATATACTAAATGCCAAATTATTTACTACTTACATTTACTTTCTATTTGTTTTGATGTAGGTATCCAAAAGGTATTCATGTTGAAACTCTGGAGTCCGATAAGGTAACTAGGCATGTTACTGCCTGTAACATTTGTTCTGTTGAAAGGAAATTGTATTTCTCAATTTTTACCTACGATCGTAACTTTTAGATATAACTTGAGCTTTGTTATGCAAAAATGTTTTAAATGGAATACAATGAACTAGTTTCTAAACATTAAATGACCAACATAGGAAGTGTGTAAGAATGTGTTACTGTGGCTTAATATTATCTTTTTAAATGCTACTAAAATGTGTTTTAAGGTGTAGTGGATCTGATGTTCAGTATTGGTGAAAATGCAGTTTTGATCCTAGAGAAAAAGTAGTGGCATCATGTGGTGTATCCTCGCTTCCTAGCAAAAATCTCTGCTTTAGAAGAGGTTTGAAGACCATTCTTTATGGAAATGCTGATAACCTTTCCTCTGAACTAAAAAGTGATTTAGTAAGAATTTGGTTTGGTGGATGAATATAATACACCTTTCTAAAGTAGGCTTTTGGGAGTAGGTGATAAAGTGGTGCTTACGATAGAAGCAGTCGCATTGCCAAGTAACTGCTGCTGAGGTATGACTTAATTTTCTTTACAATATAAATTTATGGAAATTTGCAGTGGTCTTAAAGATGAACTTCTCAGAGTCATTCCTCAAACTACGCATTTTTTATTTTAGAAGGAGAGATATATTGTTATTAGTAAGGTGAATGAAGAAGAACGAAAAAGAAGAGAACAAGAGAAACAAGCAAAAGAACAGGTAAATAAGTTCCATTTCATTAGTTTACAGGAAAGAGGGTGGTGAAGAATTTGACTTCCATCAACTATGCCAAACCCTATCACACCATTTTGCAGTGTTTTCCTTTTGACCGTGGCAGTTACCTGAATTTGATCTTCCCAATTCCACCAGATAACTTAGGCTTTGCAACAGGGCAAGAAGCGTTGTAAGAGACTAGAAAATTTTAAAGAATGAGTAATTGTAGGATACTAAAGCAATACTCTGGAGCAGCGAGCTCCTCCTTATATGAATCCGCTGCATCAGAGAAGCATAGTACAGTACTAGGAAACAACAGTCGATTGCATTTATTAGTGCTGAATAAGAATAGTCATTGCAAAAATTGAACAACTTTTCACGTTATTTGGATTCACAGTCTGTCCCTTGAGTAGTACTCTGTAACAAAAAGTGCTTGCTCTTAGTTGTCTGAGTTAAAACGTCCTGTACAATTAATGTCATCTGACTTAGCTTGATAGAAACACGCTGCATATAGCTACTCTGGTAACAAGTTGGCTGGAAGGTCATGTCTGGTATGTTCAGGCACTCTCATCATTGTTTATGAGACTTGATATTTTTGGTTACTGAGTCTGATGCAAGTTTCAATAAGAATTGAATTGTGGGAATTCTTGGTCACGCTCTTGCGATTTGTGCTTGCATGTTTCAAGATAAAGTCAGTTTAGGTGGAGCAAATAATACCTGCATGCAGAATGCTTCTTCAGAGGGAA
>NW_010395766.1:94555-95274 GCF_000710305.1 Buceros rhinoceros silvestris | reverse complement strand
GAAAGAGATCCTTAACAGAGACCTCAACTAATGTGACATCTCTTTTTCCAGAAGGCGAGTTAGGGACAATTTACTAGTACAGTAGATTTTTCTGGAGCTCTCATTATAGGTGTATTACTCACTCTGACTAGTGGCATTCAGAGCTGAACTAAAATAACAGTAAATGTTGTTATTGAATTTCCCTTCTGGTTGAACAAAGGCAGATAACACAAGGCAGAAATGACTTCCTTAAACCTGTAAAAGAAAAATCTGTTAGAAAAAAATTCTTTAAAGTGAAACTAAAATAGATGCTCTAGTCAGATCCCCCCAAACCAGTCTGAGTCAGCTTAAAAGTTTGTATAATATTATGTATCATATTATATAATACTGTAATTGTATAATATTTATTATTATTTTTTGTTTATATAAATAGTGAAGAATGTTTCTTCCCTAATCTCCACATTAGCATAAAAATACAATTTGATTTAATAGAACCATCAGGATTCAACCTGTTGCATCTTTTATAACAATGTATGTAAAAAATACAGCTGAAGACATGCAGCTGAATTTTAATATCTTCTTGAGCTGTTTGCACTCTCATAGCTGTTGAGCACGGTTGAAGATAGTGTATTGATGAGGAACTGACTACAGCTGCAGTCCGGTGTTGCTGCGCTTTGCATTTGCGGTGACACCAGTGTTCATACCATACAAGTGTTGTGGCTGGGGCTGGAAAGGGCTTT